>NC_085944.1:9393939-9696969 GCF_963556715.1 Cydia fagiglandana | reverse complement strand
TTCGAATGTACAAGATATATTATATGTAAAGTACGAGATATAATAGGAAATACTCTCTCGATGATAAATAGCGTCGTGCAATGGAAATTACAATGTTGAAATAAATCTTCTTTCGCAAAATTAATCCTCGAATGAGTATTTGAACGAGCATGAAACTGAAATGGTGTCGTGCGTTGGGAAATGTAACGGAAGCTTAAAATATTTTGGAGAGCGAATGTCAGGCAGTCAGGCGCCCGGCGGCGCCGCCGGCCACGAGCCCAAGCCTCCAGGAAATGAGGCATTCTGTCCTTCGGGAAATTGTTCCCCCAATCATGACGCTTAGTCAAATTTCTTTGCTTTCAAAGACTTTAAAACTGATGAAAGTTTTATCTTTATAAGGGCATCTCGAGGGAACCGTATCAACGATCGTAAATGCGGTTAGAAAAGACCTAATGATGTGTGAAATAAAGAAAACGTTAAACAATTCATTGTTGTTGCAAATAGGAGGAGCATTTCAATTATTGAAAGAAGCTAGTTGCTTTACAAAAGATAGCTTTGGTCGGGCGAATCAAAGCCACCTTTGATCAGGCGATTTCCCGAAAGGTTTGCGATGAGGCTGATTAGCCGCAGCGCGAGCCGCGCGCTGTGGTGCCTGCCTACTCAAAAAGAAAAAAACTACAGCGTTTTCTTAGTATGTATAATATTTTTATAATAATATAATATTTTATATTTATATGCTTTTTTCCTTTTGTTTCATGAGATTATTAAATTAATTGCAATAAATTTCAGCTAACTTTTTACGTTTTAGACGTTCTAGACTTAGTTTTGACCGGAAAGCGGTTAATTGTATAGATTGCTAGACTGCTAGTTAACCTGACTACAAAGGTTAATAATGCTTATCTAATTGTCTTGCACTATTCAAAGTTTATTGTTATCAGAATAAGGGATCTAAATCGATTCAATTGAAATAAAACGTGTGGGATATAACATTAAAATCAACGACCCTAAATCGTCTCGTAGGAACAAACATGTCCAGTAAATCATGACATCCCCTCTAATAAATATGAATAATATATCAATCAGTTTAAATGCGTCGTAGCTATTTATAGTTTCTTCAATGAACTGTAGGGAAGCGCAGAGGCGACATACGGTCGGCGCACACGGCTCACAAAGGACCAATTGACGGCTGTCCAATGATGGGTGGACTCACAATGCGTAACATGATTTCCATTTCCTATGACACGTGTGTCGACCACGGTGCCACTTGTGTAAAGGTACCGTACAGATTCAGACTACACTGAGAGAAAAGTACAACAAAAATACACTTAGAATTACAAAAATAAACTTAATCCGGGGACAAGGAGAGTTAACTAATAGGAACAATTTGACTTTTGCAATTTCTATTAAGTAGTTCTTGCAATTTCTATTATCTGTTTGTTGAAATTATATTTGGGATTACTGAGCTGTTTGTAGAAATAAATAAACTTTACAGAAATAGTGAAACGTCCATAATTATTACTAAAACTTCATTTTTTCCCCCAGTACAAAACTGTTTTTTAATTCCTGGTGATGATTTTTCTCTCAGTGTACACTGCTGCTCCAGTAAAAGTGACATTCCATTTCCAACTGCAGCTGCAATACTGTTCATTTTACTATGGAAACGCGTCGCTGTCACTGTCAATTTCCATAGTAAAGTGAACAGTATTGCAGCTGCAGTTGGAAATGGCATGTCACCTTAATGCTGCCGACTACATTACTGCAGTAAACGTCAATAAAAGTCATCATATCGAGACATTTAAGTTAGACGTGTAGTCTGAATCCGAACGGTACCTTAAGTGAACATGTAGAATTGCAGCTTTGCCTAGATTAGCATTCAAGATCAACGAGGAAGAATAAAACTGAAAGAAAATGTACAGCAAATGAGACAATATATTTAATTTTAAATTGGACTTTATGTACTTAGACATATGTCAAAACGCGATTTAACCCCGATTTACGGTAGAGCTTCTAAACTTTAGTAATAAAACCTTAAGGAACATAAAAGTTTTCAACAAAATTGGTTTAACATTGGACTGCTTGGAGGAACTACGTGACAGGAAGAACCGCGATCGGAGCGACATGATTGTCAAACTTCAAGTTTTCGATCTTCGATCGGACCTTTTAACAAAGATTAGGACCGAGAATTTGTAAAGGCTTTAAAATATTCGTTAAAGTTTAACTCGTATCAAACTTTAACATTTAAAATAAAATAGCATAGTTTATAAAATTTGGGGAATGTAGCAGCATGGCCAGCACTATGGGCACCCTTCCGCAGGGATCGGATCTGGGGGACTATTTGTGTTAGTAGTAATTTAGTTTTTATTTAATTGTAAGTTATTTTATGAGTTTTATTTGAGATCTATCAATATGTTGAAATGTATTTGTTTTTGTATTTTGTGATTTTACATATAAATGAAATATGTTACTAGTTTATAAAATAGAAAATATGCGGATATAGACTTTTTTCCATTCACGAGTATACGTTCTATAGATAATCTAATGATTCGATTGCAACAGCGATACGTTAGTCTTACGAGAGGAGTGACGTTGACAGCTGGACTGGAGCCTTGTTCCACGAGCTAATTTATCGTAGCTAATGAAGATAAATCAACTCACGCAACTAACCCAGCGTGACTCCACTATTTACTAATTCGTTTCAAGGATATTATCAATATTAAGTAACTTTTTACTCCAAGAAAACCACCCAACTAATAAAAACGACACCGTCACTAAATATATATGAGCCAATATCCAAGTTAGGCTGGGGGCGGAAGTTCTATTAGTTATTACATTAACGTCACACCAAATCTGGTTTGTCCGAACTAAGTCCCATCAAATAATAGCGCCCGCAGCGTACAACGGATAGCGATTTCGTCGAGCAACCGGGATGCGCCCAATTCTCGCCAATAAACATCTCCAATATATCGACCTCAACGTACGCACCGGGCAGGCAATCAACACCTCTATTTGCTTTGTGGTAAGAGACAGAATCGGTTAAATTTATTAGTTCACATATCCAGTACCAGATGCCCATGTACGCACTGATCTCCATAGAGTGATGGCGGTGCGATCACATGAATGTTCTATGTAGGCGTTTAAGATATTGGGCTCTGAAAAATCTAACGTGAGCGCTCGGCACTTTATTTATTCATGGGCAATATCGTTAAAGGTTTTTCCGAGTTTATTTCGGGGAAGGGACGCATCGGTAGCGTATCGTGGAAACATTTATCGATGAAGTAGTCATAGGCAATGCAGTAATAATGACGGCATCGCGAAACCGCGCGACCTCAGGACCCGCGGAGCGGCATGATTCACCGGCGCGTCGCATTCCTTCTGCGGCCGCATAGCTAATAGGAAATGCCACATTGCAATAAATTCGTGAGGTCTAGCCCACGTCTATGCTAATAACTTTGATGTACATTTTTGACATTCTTAGTGCTTGATGGCCTGATTGGCGTCGTGTTTTATTCAAAGTACGACAGCTGTTTTTAATTAACCTAGACTACGCATGAAATCGCCAATGAATTAGAACGATATAAAATTGTTAAACTCTCTGAGATACTCGTAGATTGGTGTAAATACGTTTTAAAGGCGGGAGAAGACCAACATATTGTTTGCGCGTGCGTGGGGAGACCGAGTTCCGACTGTTCCGAGCGAATTCCGACGAGGCAAATCAGCATGTGTCCGCGCAGCTTTCGAGCGCATACTGAGGCGAGTAGTCGGAATCGATCACGGACCGTTTCATCCGATTTCAACCGTTGATTCATACGATATGAATAAACATTGGCGAGATGATGTAGTGTAATTAAAAACTGCTATCAACGGTGAAGCGATTTAACGATACGGTTATGAAACTTCAATTAATAATCAATACACAAACAGCGTTTATGTGTTTGTTCCTTCAGTTGTCACGTTTTCCTAAGTGTTGTATAAAAAGCGGCCTTTATAATACAATAGTAATAAGATAGACATCTAACCGCAAGGGTAAAGTGACCCGTTTTATTTATCCACTTTGTTTACTGAGCATATTTGTCACAGGAGGAGGAAGGATAACCGTTCTATTGCCAATTTTAAAAGTACAGAATTGTCGACAGAACAAACTTATAACCAGGGGTCGTACAAAAAGTGCGGATGACGTCAAACCACTTATAGGATGATTTCAAATAGTATTTTTGATTTTCATAAACAATTATCACTTATCATTTATCAACCTCTTTATTAAACGATATCGCCACTTGAAATGAGTAAGTACGTTTTTGACTGACACATTGTCAATCAGATGAACAATAAATTGTATCTTCACGATTATATTTAGCTAAAATTTATATTTACTACCCAAGTAGCATGGAAGTGTCGGCAACATCAATATACCAGCCAATTTAGAACTTAGAGTGATTTAAGAGACGTATAAGAGTGTCAGAAAAGATTTAAGCTGTATAAAAGGTATTTTACAGACATTATACAGCTCAAGCTGTATAAAATCATTATAAAGGATTCTGCGGAATCATGGGGTGCTTTATCAGAATATAGAAAATCTACTATAAAACTAAAAGTGTTGTGAAACACTACAAGCTAATTTTATCGTAAGAGCTGTATACAGGCTGTATTGTAGTATCACTTGGCACTTGTAGCTGTACAAATGTATCTGTCAACCCCGTTTTAAAGCTATTTCTTATGGCGTAATTTTACTCTCCTATAAGAATAGTAGCTGTATAACTTCTGTCTGTAAGGGTATTATAAAACTAAACGAATAAATGGCAGCTATAGTACAGCTTTTTTCTGTATTACTGACAGAGTCGCTTATTTCGGCGTAATTTTACACTCGTATAAGTATATATTTCGACCACGAAAATAAAAAATTGTAATGAACAAAATTAATAATTTAGAAAATTATGAAATGGAACGAAGAATAGACCAAATACATTTGGACCTAAGGGTTTTTTTATTTGTTATACGGATCTCTAAAGAGACTTATAACTTATGTACGGAGAACCGAAATACAGCCAAACGAATACAAATCTTCTATTCTAAAGCTGTTTTAATTACAAAAGCTGTAAATGACACTCCATTTATTACACAGCACAGCTACTAAGATTATAATGCTCTCCAACTATCCTGTAAGCTGTTAAAAAATTGTCGCCATTTTCCAATGAAAAAAAAAAGTATTTGTAAATATAATTAAGGAAATACTTGCAAATATTAAGCAGACTAACATCGTGTTATGATTACCAGCTAAAATAAATTAACTTTAGCCTTAGAATTAATATTTATAAAACTTTTTGTTAAAAACAAACACTAAATTTACCGATTTTTGATATTTTCCTTATGGTTTCTCTTTGTTATTTTGCAGGCGCGTGAATATTTTGCCAGAAAAGATACATAGGTTCACAATAAATAATAATCGGCACTTACAAATAGTATAATATTCCACTTAAGTCCTCTATAATATTTACTTTTACTTTTACCGTCCACTATAACACTTTATTGTCGCCATTACTATATTACGAATGAACAAGATTAAGACATTTTAGTTTCCTAAATGATTATTATTCTCTTGTAATCATTTTTAAAAACTCATTTAAAACTCATATTCTTATATCGTACTTATAAGAGATTATCTGTAGTGTTAAGGTTTCCTGTTACACCGAAATATAGCTGTAATGCAGCTATTATGCAGCTTATGTATTGCTTATACAGCTACTCTACAGCTCTAATAACGCGAAAGGCTGTATAATTTGGGCCCTTTTTTAACTTATAAGGGCTGTATAAGCGCTTATACAGCCTTTGTACAGCCTAACTGTACAGCTTATAGTATACAAATAAACTTCAATACAGCTTATATACAGCTTGCAATGCTACTTGGGTAATGTATAAGAAAACGCTCTAAAATGTCATCTTTACTCGAATATTGTGGCAATTTTCCGTTTTTGGAGGTACGTGACACGGAAGTTTAAATACAAACTCAAACATCATCCTGTGTGCAAGATTACGTCATTTTTACGTCATCCGCACTTTTTGTCCGACCCCTGCTTATAACTATAGGTAGATATTCAAGTTTCACCTTATTTCGTATATTTCGTAATTAGTCTAGCTTGAACGGGCGCGCAACAAAATAGATTAAAAGGTTTGTATGAAACGCACGCAGCTACCCCCTTAATTAGTGTAGGGGGGTGGGGGGGGGGGGGGTGACCGGACTGCGCCTTGCAGGTAAGTAGCAAGTAACTAAAATTATTATACAAACGCTTTTGAATTTTAAATACAAATGTGAGGAAATTCAGAAGAATTAGCTTTACTTACACAGGATTTTTTGTACCGTTACCGGATAGCTTCGTTTCCAATCAATCATTTATTTATTAAGTGTCCCTGTTATTATTCATTAAAATAAATCGACAAACACAATGTAACCAGTGGCGAGCTGGTGACCGACCCATCCACTGTCCAAATAATTGCCGCCTTCAATCTTAATTGCAAGCTACAGAGGTGATAACCGGGTTGTCAACTATTGGAATCAGTGTCAAATAGGACATTTATAAAAACGAATTGCTCTTTTTAGGATTTAGAATTTTTAATCACATTTAAGGATCACTCACGCTAGTCCGGGTCGGGGCCGGGGCCGGAGCTTCCGGCGCTTCTTTTTTCTATGGAAAGCACCACGTGATCACCGATCAGCCGTCATAGAAATTGACATGTCGGACGCCTCGGCCCGGGCACGCCACGGTCTAGCGTGACTCATCCTTTAGCCGGTTGTGGGACTTCGACGTTTTATAAAAGAATATATACTTATTATTTATTCGATATAAAAACCTTAAAAATAATCCAGTCTTGGTCTTCGAAATCCAATTGACTAGACCCAAAACAATGTACTTATAAGAATATTCATACATACCAGTGGCGGCGCCTCCATAAAAGCCGATTCCCACCGGCTTGCCTGTTTTTGGACGTTTGAGCAGAGTTGTAAAGTAAATATGTAAGCCAAATTAGCCCCAGCTTGCCTATGGATATGTTTGACGCGCCGCCACTGATACATACATAATTTATTTAACTTCATTTTCTCAAACATGGAATGAAATATTGATGTTATGTTCCTTATAATAGGCTGCGAAGTATGACGTTTCAGGTGCGGCTAGGACAAACGGTCGTTAATGGAATTTCATACACATCTTGCAGGCCTAGGCCGGCAAAGTCCTCTTTTTTAATTTTCATTTCACAGATATTTGTGACACAGCATCGTGGCATTCATCCATTAAAAAAAACTAGAGGCAGTATTTGCTTTATGGTTCGTAATGACACTCTGCCACTACGCCTATAAAAAAAGAAACAAAAAACAATGTTTGCTATAATTTGCAGTTTTATTTGTATAAAATCAACATGAACTTAATAAATAATACATTCTATAATTTTAAATTATAAATTTAACTACACAAATAAAAACATTTAAAATATTTAATCTAAACGTTAGCGGTAAAAAGGTCTACTCAAACACGCGTAGTTATATTTTTTAAATTGTTATGGAGGTAAAGTTGAGAATATTCATTCTGTTTTATTGGATTTATGGTGCGTTGTTGATTTTTTGACTTTAATATGAGTTCCGATGAAATAATGAAATTAATATTAATTGTAATCGTAGGTGTTGGAATTGGCAGCGTAAGCAGAATTGATTTTAAATAACTTGCTGCCTCCGCCGCCAAGTCAAGGACGAAGTATGAATATGGTTGCTTATGGCAATTTTATTATTTGAGAAACACAGTTTTGTGGCATATTTTAAATGAATGTAACTACAAATTCGTCAACACTGTCGAAATTATACTTATTTACTCCATGCATAAAGCAACGATGTATGTGAAACATGATATCAACATGAAAGACTGTAAACTTATGTGACGAAAACGACAGTCAGACGGATACAAGGCGAAAAAATCAAAGATACATGAAAATATACGGGTAGTAAAAATTCACGACTCGTGTAAAACATACGCGTGATAATGATATAGGTACGTGTTGGTTATATTTTGGGTGTAGTTTACTTTTAGTTTTTCTAAAAATAAAACTTGGGTTTCGTGGATTTTTTATTTTATTTATTTCATTGCATGTTTGAGAAAAGCACTATACATACCTCGGCGGGAAATGGGGTTGCCCGCGCTCAGACCTATCCGGCCTCGCTTCGCTCGGCCGTCTATATGTCTTCGGCCGGCAACCCCTTTCGTCCCGGCCTCTGTAGTAATGTACTATTTTAAATTGGGAATATAAGTATGTAGTATGTATGTTTGGTGGGTTAGATTTTCTTACTAACACTATTGCCGTTATTACCTACTCTTATGTATGTAAATTAGAAACTTGTTAACAATGCTATTATGTACGTGAATCATATTCATATATAAACGACTAGCCACATAAACTAATGAGTATTTTATCTCGCTCTTAGTATGAGTTACAATTGCATAGTAATTACGAATGTTTGCACTATTACAGTTCATTTATGGATATTTGACGTTACAGTAACATAAGTATCTACTTTTCTACATTATACACCTAGTATATACCCATATAGAGGGTAGCACTTTGTGGCTTAACACACATTTTTCGGAGAAAAAAAACATAAATACTTAATTGCTACTTATATAACTATAAGTAGCATTTATTTATATAAGTTTGTGCATTTGTCTTAATTATTTCGTTACTCTACCATCGTATATTTCCATTAAAAAAATATGTCCTCGATTCTTATAATCATACACAACTCAACCCCCGACATAATTCGGATTTTCGAAATCTTTGGCCGGAGACAGCGCGTCACTGCACATCATTCTACTCCATCGACGTATTATATCTAAGGACTGGCCTTACGGGCACTAAACATGGTACTAGTTGTGTGGTGTCACTCGCGAATTCGAGCCAATCGTGCAGCCTCGCAACCAGTTGCGACCAATCGCGCGCGAGATGCGAACTCATCAACCAATAGCGTTGTAGCGGTGTCACACCGCTGTACTGGCCCCATAAAAGCGGGATTTACATTACGAAATTAGTGTCATGCATGTTGAAATCGGTTTCACGAAAGTAGTTTCGATATATGCGGAAGTAATTTTGTGAAATAATTAGTGTCGTGAAATTCACAGTATCGCAGTGACCATAGCCATCAGCATCGAAGCTACACATCCGCAAAGCGCAGACACTTTCGCGACACTAAGTTTTCACGTCGCATTTACACTACGAAATTAGTTTCATGACACTAATTTCACCAAAAAATCGCGCAGAGCACGAAACTGATTTGCTTTCGTGAAATTAATGCATGCATTATGAAAGTACTAAATTACACGTGAAACTGTTGGTAAAACTAATGTCAACGAAACCAATTTCATGACACTAATTTCGTAATGTAAATTCACCTTAATTCCCCATTCTTATTGCCCAGTCCTTAGATATTATACGTCAATGGTCTACTCCAATTCAAAGGTCTTGTTTCTCCCGAAATAAATTATGGTAGCACTGCTAAATTAATTGATAATCGGATGAGTACACGGTTAAGCTAGTTATGCACATTACGCAATTCAGCATTGTGTCAGAAATATATTGGAAGAATATACCCATATTGTTAACCAAGGGCCGAAATGTTGACTTTAACCCGAGTTAAACAGTTTAAACACCCTACTTCTTTGTTTTGTTAATAATTCAACACTGTTTCAACGTTACAACACTTAACTTGAAAATCCTGGTTTAGGAAGTCTCCCCACCGTCGTGAAACGTGAAAGTATCCTGTGTTTTGCAATGGCTATCGCATAGCAGTCAATAAGGTCGGCGATCGGTTGCCGATCAAATATTTACGCCACAAGATGCAGCGTGATGCGGTCGGCGCAAACATGACACCGACGCCAAGCTCAGTGGCGTCTGTGAACTTTACTATCTATCTAGACTGATTATATATAAATAAAGCATAGAAACCAGCCTTTTTTAGCGCTACCAATAATATATTAATAATGGGATATGATCCTAAATTAAACGACTATAATATACTTACGCGGGGATCACTGGACTAACAAAGCAATGATCGGTCGGCAACAGGCGGCCCGCGAGCCTCCCTGGCTATTTTGTATGTAAAATTGACAAACGACAATGTCTGATAAAGTCATAAATATTAACAAAGTGCGGCCCGCGTCAACTTCGTTAACTACTATGTGGCCGTTGGCTGCTAAAAGGTTGCCGACCGCTGCTTTAAACGACAGAAAACAAAGTTTTATACAAAAGGATTCTAAGAAATATTGCTGATAAAAATTCCAGGCTAAACTCATTCGAGCAGAGTCAGTATCTTTTATTACTTCCTTGTTTCAGTCCCTGTCTATATTGAAATAGTGATTTCTACCATGACCTCATTTCTATGCCCCATTGAACACCTCATAGTCATAAATTATTACCGCAATTAATGCTAATAATACAAGTCCATTCCATAGTTCATTACTAATATAATAAATCATCGGGTAACATGCATTTATTAATTTTGCAAGCCAATTTAAAATTAGAATTAGATATACGTTGCATAAAAAATAGTTATAAATTCTCAATACGGCGATATCTATATCAAGACTAAATAAGTCTTACATTTATTAATCGCACAAGGAAATCAATAATCCTATAGATAGCCATTGCCTTAGTACGTTGAGTAAGCCTCTCACACATGGTTCTGAATAGCCAAAATGAATGGGTGCGCAGGAGCCCTAAGCCCCGTGATTGGTTGGTCGGTCTGACAGCGATGCGGGTCGGGCGAGGTTATGAACCCTCTGATTTAATTGAAGATTCCAATAGGACATACCATTGTCTGCGTAAATAAATGACAAATAAGCTGACGTGTGATGATTACAATTGATAAAATAATTTAGATTCCAATTGGTACCAAAACAAAATGAATTAAAAAGGTGAATCACTGAAACTGAAAATGTCTACTTCCAATATTATGCTTCCTAAATCTAGGCATAAAACTATGACCACACCACAGGTTTTATTAAAAATTATGATACCTGGTAAGTAGTTAAGTTGAAAGTAAACAAAACTTGTACCCCGTAATAAAATTGAGTTTCACCATTTTCATGTGTAGAAACATACCTGAAACAATAAAGAAACTATTTTTAGTTCATAACATTTTATCACAGTAGCATTTCAAATAGCATAGAACAGAAAGTATGCCATTCGACTGGATATATGCTGTGTACAGCCATTTCAGTGTAAAAGATGTAGACCCATAGCGCGGAAGACAGGTATCTAACAAGAAGTAGTTCCAAAGCTCTTTCCAATAAATGTCAACGAAAGGGAATTTTTAAATCTCCAAAGTGTTAACAGTTCGACTGCGCCCGCTGACACGGAAACTTGGGAGAAATCCCAGGTGACTTAACACTTCGGATACCTCCCCAAGACTGGCAATCACGGTGGGACTTTAAGGACGCTTCTGACATGAATTTTATAAGCCCGCATTGCTACCTTATTTTAGAAGGTCGTCAGTCCCCATTATTAATGGCGATCATTACTGGAAACGTTGTTCCGACGTGAAAGGCTACTTTGGACACGCAATTTTTATTCTCACGAAAAGAAATGTTCCAGCTAAGTATTCGTTTTACACGATCGATCCATTTTCCAGCACTACTTGTACCTACTCTCTCTTACGTTATGCTCGGAAAGCATGCAGCATTTCGGGTTTAATTTCGCTTTGACTTTGTTCGGCGGCATTGTTTAAGGCAGTATGTTATGCTTTTCGCTTTGCAGTCTGCTGGAAGGTGAAATAAGTAATATTCTTAGTAGGTATAAGGCGAAGGCTTCTAAATAATTCGCCGGCAGCGGGCACCTGCAGTCGACGCCTAATGGGCCCAATTATCGACTTTGCCACACGCGGAGAGGCCCATTACCCCTCCCATACCCTCTTTCCTGCCTTTACGATTCCTATAAGCGATCATGGAAGCATTTGACAAAGCTGGCCGGTAATGGCTTTTCGTATTAAAATATAGCTCTTAGTACTGTTTCGTCGTACTATAAGTTTTCACGATATTTAAAAAACATAGGTACCTATATTTTATAAGTTTGTAAATTTGTAAGTTTGTAAATTATTCTTAACTCTAAATCCACCGCATACCTTTAAACGCAATACCTACTAATACCTACTAACACCAACTGTCATAAAAAGTTTATTCATTTAGAAATCATTGAATCAAATGAAGTTAAAGCAAAACGTTTGCGGTTTATGAGACATTAATAAAGATAAATATTAAGACAAGTTTGTAATGAACTTTATAACCGTTATCGGCAAAAGACGATTTAGCGAACACAACACATATGGCACTTCAACCACGTCAACAAGACAGTCTTATATACTTACTGTACATTGTTTTGTTATTTTTGAACCGGTTATATTAGAAAAGGCATCATAAGGTATGTCCATTTTGTTATTTTGTCCATAAGTGTTTTCAATCATAGATTACGGAAAAATGTATTTAACATATAGTAATACGGGATGGTTCATCGTTTTACCCAACTTTCGTAATCGGTACCTACTTTGCCAGACGCGGGGCGATCATCGCGCGAGGAATTGAATCTAACAAATTTGATATCTCTTCCATTCCACAGTAATGAAAGATAAGGAGAAATTCCCTTAAGCGACTTCTCGAAAGAATTACTGCCAATTCCGGGTCCGGGTGTCCCGGCTTCCGGGTAGCTACGACATAAATCTCATAACTTCCATAAAATGAAAAATTGTTCAGAAGTTTAACATTACTTCTCCGACACGTATTGATTTGTTTCATGAATAGCGTAACCATTTTTCCATTTTATGGTGTGACAATGTTAAAGAATGTTTGAAGTAACATTTCTGTAAGTGGTTGTACTTTGTAGTTTGTTTTGTACAGTGGTTGTACTATGTCAACTATGTGACAGTTGACAGACATCACATTATTCTTTAGCTAATTTATTTATATAAGTATTTAATGCATACATTCAATCGTATTTATTGAACATTTCAAATCTACACATAATATTTCACTTGTTTTGGCTATTAACCCTCTTTATCGGACAGGACTCACGTGTAACCCGATTGAGGCAAAATATACATGCAAGTAACCAGCGATTGTTATTCACGTTATCAGTGCTGGGTAAGGAAAACAAGCGCAGACGCGTCGTCGCACATGACATTGTTGAGAGTTATCAGTGACATCCGCACGCCGCGTGACGAGGGCGGCGATAGATAGCGAAAGCCAACCCTACGCTTCATTACAAATAACTTAAATTACACAATGTCAACTGAACCTTGGAACTTGCAGGGTTTCCTTCGTTAGCTAATGTCAAGTGACGTGAGTGTTCAGGGTGTGACGGACGGCAACAGATGATTCAGAGCCAAAGTGAACGGTAAATTGTTCAGCGTTACAGTCACGAATTCGCTGTCTCATCGATACAGTTGCACTGCGGCACTATCATCTTTTTGTGGATATAATCGATTCAGTAGTGGGTGCTAAAATTCGTTGTGAAACTTCGGGTTCTTTAAATGTAGTATTTTTTTATAAGTATAAGGTAACTATTTTTGTGAAGCAGAAAATCACAGAAATTACAATGTCAATCACACAGTTGTCAATAAAAATGACTCATTAGCATTACTTTACTATTACACAAAATTGTATCACTAATCGGCACAATACTTCCTAATTTGCAGAATGGCCGCATGTGATTTGCATTTAAAATTGCTCAAAATACTCGGTTAGTAAAACTACAAGCTAGCGCAGATTTGAATTCCAGCGTAGGCAACTAGTGGGGCTTTCAATTCTCATAACAATTTTAGCGGGCGTCGAGCAACATGTCATGTCCCACACAACGACTGTAGATTTTCCAGCGACGAGAAAAGTTTATAGGGAAAAAAGCACCTAAAAATAGAAGCAACAACTATAAATTTGGTTTAAACTGTGTAACTGTAGTTCAGCTTTAATCAAATCCAGTTGTATTATAACAATGATACCGAATACGTTGCTGTAGGGCCACACAAGCAAATCCCTGCCTAGCAACCAACACAATTCTTATCTACATGCTTCGTGGAGTACCTCTTATTTTATCGTGAATTGCAATAAAATATCAGATAAGAAGTAATAAAAGGTTACGTGAATAACGTGTGACGTCAGTAAAATTATTCAGAAATCATGACTTATAAAATGATATATTGCATTGCGTCATGTATGTATTGTCTACCATATCACCCAGATTGATGAATCTGAACGTTCATAATTTACAAAATTTATCAACAAGAAAGCTTGACATGCCCCAGATGAAACCTAGACAGAAACCTTAAAGAATTCACAGGTTTAAATTAGTAATTATTGTGCTATTAATTCTTAATTTTTTTCTATGCAAACCTATTTAATGATTATTCCTTTACTCATGCAGAGTAACGTTTTGCACTCGGTGCATCGTTATGGTAACATTCCATTTCTATGCGCTGCTGCATTACTGTTCATTTTAGTATGGAATTTGACAATGACAGCGACGCGTTCAGTACCGGGAGTGCAGCTGCGGTTAGAAATGGAATGTTACCATTATTCGGAAAAATGTGTGCAAAACACATGATGCAGTACGGATATGATGGTCGTTCTTGTCTATATCACAGCGCGATAAAACGGTATCAGTCACATTCAATCGCGCTCTGTTAAAAAGTGACGGATATTTTGTCACGTGGATAAAGCCACCCATACCCAGGTCTGCTGGTTTAGGTTAAGTTGAGATTGGTCATTTATATATTTATTCATATTATGAAGTATGCAGTATTAATGACTTCAAACTCCTTGGAAATCAACGTCAAGTTGTCCCAATAAAGTAGTGGTGTAGTTTGCTGGTATCACATTTTAATCATCGCCTAGTTGATAAAAGAAGTCTTTCTAGTCTAAGGTTGTCATAAATATCGGCGGTTAGAAACGAGTTTCCTTAAATGTAACATCCAGTGCCTCTAGCTACAATATCTAAATTTAATGGTATTTCATAACAAAACTTGCAAAACTAAAGCAACTGAACTCTTAAGGAATCACTTCAGTATCTGTATATTATACCTCCGTCTATCAAAGCCGTTTATGGATGATGTTTTGGTTTTATCGACTAGTTTAACCAAAATCCAATTTAATTTCTTGCCTTGCTTGCGTGTTCCATGCTTTGAAGTTCTAGCTTCGTAATCAAAAAGCGTTCAGCAAAATGTTTCGCAGCCCTAGTGAAGAAGTCTAGATACAGTGAACCCCGACAGAGCAGCGATCAATCTGGGCTTTAATAGAGGCGGCTGACCCAGCCGGCGCCGCGGCGCGCCGCCGCCGGCCGACGCACCCGGCCCGGCGACACCACTCAGCACTTTACCCACTGTCTCCCGCAATCTGTGTTGCCATGTATACATTTTAGGCCAACTATACAGTTTACTACATCTTGTTTAGAACCCCTAGTGTAAATTTCATCATTTGATAGCGTGACGAACGTACACGTTTACGTTAAGTCTCATTTTATTTATATGGTATTTTGAACAGCGCGCCATGCGGGACGTTTTGAAAACTCAAAATCCCATACAAAACAGGTACAGCTGTTGAAACCCATTCACGCTTTTTTCTGAGAACTGCGTAAATACGAACGTACGCAGTTTTCAGAGGAGTCACCGGCGTCAGACTAATCTAATCATATATATGAGATATGAGAGTAAATATACATATGTATAGGTAGCCAAAGAGCTGCAGTGCCAATCACTAATGTGAATTTTTGTATGCTGATTGGTCTACTGTGACTTTTGGGTGCTCATTTAATAACAATAACCGATTTTAATCATAAGCGCTCATTAATGGAGTTATCCATGCTAGTGCAATGTTTCAGAGTTAAATACAGATTTTCACACTTTTTGGTCATGTTTGGCAGCATTTGCCTAACTACATATACAAGCCAACATAGATTCTAACCAACCGATCTTAATAATTACTCGTAAAAATAAACACGAAATTCATTTCATCTAAAGGTTTGGGGTTAATATAGGATTACGTGGTATTTGCGGAAAGTAATAACTCCAGTCCATAAAGGCTCATCGGAGCGTTGAAATTAATTTTATTTAACGGTTCCAGCAAAATTGTTTCTCTTAATATCGAATTTATTACGCTCTTTTTATCTAATTTGCTGCTTATGTGCTTTATCATATCGTTATATTTATCACACCCACTTTATAGCGCTGGGAAAGCTTAATATGAAATCATTTTGAATTCAGCGAGTCGCCCCATCTGCGACTACATCTTCCGATTCACTGCATGCGCTATCTTTCGCCTCAGTGCTTCGGCTGAGTCGAAAAGTGCGTCGGCTTAACGGATACATTTGTGAGGCGGAACTGAAATTGCGGTTAGGTATGCGCGTACGTGCCCGCCGGTGCATCCTCGTGAAGTTGGGTGAGAGGCTGTGCGAGCGCATCGGAGCTGTGACAGCGTGGTTGCGGTAGGTCAGACGGCGGGCGGCGTCCGGCGCTGCACCTCGGCTCCCACTAAATATAGCCTGCGCGAAGTGAACGAACGCGGCGCGCCACTCGCGCGCACCGTTGTCGCACAGTTTGCACACTATTTCAATTTGCATTCAAGCTACAATCTAACGCCTACACTACGTACAATACAATTTCTCCTCTCCTCTCTATCGCCACCCACTCCACTTTGAATCTCCTGAGACAAAAAATCCATTTCGCATGAATATTATCAATCCATATTGTTTGATTTTCTTTATGAAGTATCGTCTTGCCTCGATGTAATTTAAGTTGAAGTTTTACGGTCTTTAACTAACATTCAGCGGCATAAACACTCAATAGTAATTAGAGTTGAAGAACTGGTTCCCTAATAACTTTGCTCACATATGAATCTAACTAACGAGACAAACTTCCAATGTTCAACCGCTGCACAAAGCCTTTGACACTCGAGAAGCATAGGTACTCATGTATGTACGTTTACTTCAGAAGCGGTTTGCACTTGCCTAAGTTGACAACTCAAGTTTACTCGTGGAACTTGTGTGGAAGCAACGTCGACGTCGAGCCAAGTCTCTAGTCGTTACCCGGCGGTTAGTGCGAGACGGGCCGGGGCCGCCTGCTCCAATCATATCTCGAGTACAGTAATTTGGGAGAAACGGGATTGCAATGGAAGGTTTGTATTCCAGTTGAATTTGCATGGTAAATTGATTTCCCGTCACATCACTTGTATTACAAATAGGCGAAAAATAGAGAAGAATGGGATGTGCGTGTTGCATGTCAAGTAAAAGCGGTAAGCGTCCTGATGGTACTGACTCGGAGAATAGCCATTTATTTGCTTATCGGACATTATATATAATGCGCTAGCCGCGATAACGGCACAATAAGTGTAAACCGGCCGCAAGATACCACACAAGTTTACACTCAGATACGGTTATCTCGCCATGTCAATACTCTTTTGTACCTCAGATACGGGAGCCTATTTGCCCTTAATGCGTTGTACGCATTCCTCGATGTTGAATAACCCGCTGACAATGGACTGACCCATTAGCCGAACATCGGTGGAGCATATTTAAACTTGGTTATCAACGAGATATATTTGGCCGACACATAAATAGCTAATGTTTTAAAATTCACTTCAGTTTTATCATACTTACATAACAATTAAGCGTTATCTGTGTTTTGTCGTTCAGATAAGAAATTCATCGTATTAGCAAACAATAAAACTGAATAGGTATTTGATCTTTGCCCCTAATTGTAACTATTTAATTGCTTAGCTGGAAGACATTCCGAGTAGATACTTAACCCTATTGTAGCTTTAAATAGGAATCACCAACTTTTGCTCGAAATTTCGTTTTCGTAGAGCTCTATTTTACCGCTTAGAAATTAATTCAGGGATAAAAAAAAATCTAATGTTATAATTTCTCTACGTGCCACATTTCATCCTTTGTTCATACATTTTGCGTGAAATAGTAACAAACAAATATCCACGGTTATAATACAGTGAAACCTGGATAAATGAAATCTCAAGGGACGAGCAAATTTTTCTCACTTAAAGAGGTTTTCCACTTACCCAGGCTCCCAGTTAGCCAGGTACAAATAAATTTCTGTCTCATTTACAGAGGGCTCCATTAATAGAGGTGAGAATAGAGTACATTTAAGTTATAGAGGTGGTTAATAAGGTATTTATTAATTATCTTTAAAAATAAATAAGGTAAAATAATCCTTGTCCCTAAATATTTTTTAAGTCTGTTTAAATATTTCTTTGAATTTATTTTGAATGGATCTCCAAAGGATAGATATTTCAAAATTAAATTAGATAAGGACTTAATTGCGTATTAGAAATTTAATAAATGAAAAATTATTTTTTCGTGTTACGTATCAAAATTTCAGCTTTCGTTTCGATAGTTTTAACTACTTACATAAATTAACTAAATCAAACTTGAAGTTGTTTAGACACAATTAGGCAAATGCGGAACTTTTGGATAGACTAAGAGTTAGTAAGAATACGGAAATTGTTCAATGAAGTCCAAGTTAGAGAGGTCATATATTGACGTTATCTCAGATACAGAAGTCAATTCCCTATAAAATTCTAAAAAACAATTAGGAAAATGTAATCTTATAAATATAGTCTCAGTAAAAGAGGTAAAATACACTCACTGTCTCAATTATAGAGGTAAATGTGACTATAAAATCACAACAACGAATCCCAGTTATAGAGGTTCGTTTTTCTCAGTAACAGAGGTAATTCAGTGCTAAAGTGTCGGGACCGCACCATGAGTCCCAGCTATAGAGGTTTCTCACTTATCCAGGTCCCACTTAACCAGGTTTCACTGTATTAACTAGTAGTAGAGGATGTCCTCAACTTCCTCTGATGAGCAAAAACCAGATATCTAATAATCCGACAGTGTCAGTGGGTATCGGGTAGCTGTCCTACATTATCGCACACTAAAGTCCCGTCACTGGGAGTTCCTTACTCCAGTAATTGAACAATATATGGTGGTCGGGTTGCTGAAAGGATTATACCACAGGACGCGGCAGCGGTTGCCAGCTTCATTACTCCGTGTAGTCAAAGTTCGCCGCTGCCCATTTAATTAAGGATGCGAATATTGCTACTAAAATTGTGCTCGTGTTAAATTGTTGCGTCATGTCAGTTTCAGAGATGCCTCGGATGAATACTAGTATGCTCATTATGTACTTAAATATAATCCGATAGTGTATAAGTTTGGCCTGGCCAGCCACATAAGAGCTTATAAAATGAAAAACCCTTGATTGCTGAGGTCGCCCTCATATAATCCGATATTGAAACTAGCATTCAGAAGCGCTATTTGATGTTTTATCTCATGGAGACCAAAGATGTGGACTAAGTCTTATAAAATTTCAAATGCAACATTTGATGACGTCGCCCGTTTTCTCTAAAGTGTCCTTATAATATAATTGTAAACTCACGAACTGTAATTAAAAAAGGCGTATAAGCTCTTGGCTTATTAAAAATAATTAAGAAATGTAGAGTTTGTTTATATTTTTAACGGCTGGAGCGTTTAAAAAGTATTCAAGTCTAACCATATTTTATCAACCTAATATCATTTAATTCGTTAATGAAGTTAATAATACATATACCTGTGTAACGGTACCTACCCCAATGCATTGACACCTTTCCATGAATTGACTATAGCGACGCGTACCTAACTTCTATTGTTTTGTTAAATATATTGATAGGTACCTATTTTCATAGTCAAACGTGTGCCAAGGTAAGCATGTTTTTATTATTTAAGTTATTCAAAAACATCACCTTTTTCCTATTACACTATTCGTTTTAATTCTTTATCTATTGAAAACAAGAGAGGGTACCTAATGTTTACCGCGTATACACAGTGGCGTGCAGTGCATACAAAAAAAGGTAGGCACTAGGGTAGGCAGTCCATACAAAATGACCAAAAAAAAAGTTGCCGATTTTTATAGTTTGCGTTACATTCCTTCAAGAATGACTCTTCTAGAGCCCGATTTAAGTCTTATCTCCACTGCACGCCACTGCGTATACATATATATTATGTACATAGTACATATTTTTCCTTCATTTGGCATGACTTACAGCCAATATGGTTTGCCGAATTTTAATGTGTTAGGTATTTAGATTCGTTTCTGCCGAGAGAGTAAGTATATATAGGTACAGTCAAGGAATTTAAATTCCGACCCATTTCGTACTTTGTCACAGTGACAACCGTATGAGGTCTCTAGCGGCTTTCATATTGATTGTCACTGTGACAAAGTACGAAATGGGTCGGAATTTAAATTCCTTGACTGTACCTACTCGTAAATAATATCCCACCAAAAACATAAATGTAAAAAAGGAGAGCCAAGTTCAATACAAAAATTATGCTTGGCTGTGGGGCTCGCCGCAAAAAGAATGGAGATCTAAATGAGTGCCACTGCCAAGTTCTATGCAAAATCCAAATATGTATTTATATGAACAAAATAACATTATAAACAAGTATTAAACTCTATTTCTTTGCTTTATTGGATACCTATAACAATTGCTGTTATTTAAAAAAATGTGAGATCTTAAAGTAGGTTAGATTTGACTTGGCCAGTTTTCATTATATCAATCATTTTATAAATATTGTAATTCTGATAAAACCTGGCCAAGCCAAATCTAACCTACTTTAAGATCTCACATTTTTTTAAATAACAGCAATTGTTATAGGTATCCAATAAAGCAAAGAAATAGAGTTTAATACTTGTTTATAATGTTATTTTGTTCCTATAAATACATATTTGGATTTTGCATAGAACTTGGCAGTGGCACTCATTTAGATCTCCATTCTTTTTGCGGCGAGCCCCACAGCCAAGCATAATTTTTGTATTGAACTTGGCTCTCCTTTTTTACATTTATGTTTTTGGTGGGATATCAATACTTTTTGTAAAGAAAACTAGGCAGGTATTGAGATTTAATGTTTTTTCTTGTGTTTCCGCTGTATGGTTTTTACTTCTGTTCTTTGTATAATTATGTGGTGCCGCGCGCCGCCGACGACACACCGTTGGCCGGTTGTTTAGAGCGTATTACAAGTTTTTTGTATGGGGACACCACTTATTTTTTGACTTAACTTTATTTTAATATAGCAAATATAATAATACATATATTGGGGTAGTTTCAAATATCTGCTTGTAACGGTTCCAACGCTACAATAAAAAATATTTTTTTGTATGGGGACCCCCCTATTTTTTAACTTTTTTTTATTGTTAGATTTTTCCCTACGCTTACACACAATAACCGAGCTGGATTCCAAATTTCATCCTTCTAGGTCATCTGGAAGTAGGTTAGGTTTAGGTACTTATATGTCAGTCCCAATAAAAAATGGTTTTTTTGTATGGGGACCCCCCCTATTATTAAACTTTATTTTATTTTTAGATTTTTTCCTACGGTTACACACAATAACCGAGCTGGATTCCAAATTTTATCCTTCTAAGTCATCTGGAAGTAGGTTAGGTTTAGGTACTTATATGTCAGTCCCAATAAAAAGTGGTTTTTTTGTATGGGGACCCCCCCTATTTTTTAACTTTATTTTATTTTTAGATTTTTTCCTACGGTTACACACAATAACCAAGCTGGATTCCAAATTTCATCCTTCTAGGTCATCTGGAAGTAGGTTAGGTTTAGGTACTATAAGTCATAAGTCAGTCTTAAAATTTACGACTTTTTGACCTTCATATCTTTATAACCGTTTGAGCTAGCTTCATGAAATTTGGGCTTCTAGATGTCCTTATGGATATAATTAAACACACGTAGTTTTATGTGTTTACGTCAAAGATGTTTTGAGTTATAGAAGGGTCAAAAGTGGCACCAAGTGGTTCGTGTAATATTACACTCGGCGCTGGCTAGCCAGTTCCTTTGCTTGAACTTGGCTTGACACGCTGCCGCGTGTCTAGATTTATGTTACCAGGCGGGATTTTAAATTATTATCACTTATCAAGTTAACTTGTTAGCAAATTTAAATTATTTTAGTGTTTTAGTCCCGGTAGAGAAATGCTTCCAATGTGCAGTGCCGCTGAAACTTATCTTTTATCAGAGCGACCTTCGTAAGAGCAGATTGATAAGAGATAACGGCAGTGTTACCGTGCTCGTTTCATTTTATATTTAGTGCTGCAATATTTCTGCTACCTGCATGTACAGTCGCCATCAGATATATCGGAGCGGCCAAGGTGCTCACAAATTTCTGAACACGCCTCTATAGTCAAAGCGTTAGAGTGCGTGTTCAGATTTTGTGAACACCTTGGCCGCTCCGATATATCTGATGGCGACTGTACCTACCTAAGAAAAATATCTTAAATCAAAGCAACTAGCAGGAAACTTAATCTTAGGAGTTAGATCAAGAACAGCCAGCAACAATTTTGAGAGCATACGCAGTGCAAGTGTTATTTATACGTCATAATTTAACATAGAAGTTTGACGTTTAAAATAACACTTGCACTGCGTGTGCTATCAAAATCGTTACAGACTTATCTTGTTCTAACTCTATTTAAGTTTTAAATCTCGATTAGGGCCTAAATTTAATTTGTCTTATGTCATAATCAATTGAACTCTCAGGCCAATTTGAGCGTACACTGACATCTGTGGCCTATCCCACAAAACTTACAATTACAATTTTACAAGTGTCAAGTTACAAGTTTGTAATAATACAAATGTGCGTACCACAAGTAACAAATTTGTAGTGGAAAATTCTTACAAATATGTAAATTGTATCACAAGTCTACAATTTGTTGTATCACAAAACTTTACATAATACGCTACATATCTTTTCCGGAAAATGTACAAATTTGTAGCTGACATTTGTTTTGTGCTACATTAAATTGTAGTAATAATTATACATATATGTAGATTTGTACCTACAAGTTAACAATTCTCTAAACGTGTGTCGCACCCTCTTCCTACAATTGCTACTATACGAATACTAGTAATTGCAGTAGTATCTTTATCATATTTAGCGATTCCAACCCTTTGTATATATACCTACGATGAAATATTTAGTTCAAGTAGCAGTCATAGTGATCCTAAGTAGGTGTCATGAATTTCATATATACCTACATATATAATCCCAATTTTACCTAGCTTTAATTTAATTTACGAAATACTCATATACTTATACTGGACAAAAAATACGTATACTCAAATTGAGCTTATCTTCGTACGCCTTTTCAAATTTTGCCACATAGTGTCCCTTAAGTATTTCCAATCTTTCTCCATTATTCCTAAATCATTTAATTTTTGCGCTTTTTCCTTCCATTTGTTTTACATAGTGTGCGTCAATTTATCACTAAATTTACTAAAGTTTTTGTTTTCATTTGTGAGGTTTATAATATAATGTTCAGTTTAGCTTGCAAATCCATTGTAATGTCAGTTGGTATGTAAATGCTCGTAGATAGATCAAGATCACTATATAATAGTACATTTCGATGCTAGTGCGGAAGGTATGTCATTACTTCACGAGTACCGAGATATCTTGCCACGAGCCGCAGGCGAGTGGCAAGACTCGGGACGAGTGAAGAATGACATTTCCGCACGTGTATTGAACGACGTTTTTAATACAGTTGCGAAAAAATAAGAAAAACATTGTTAATCGTACACTAAACAAAAGTGGTAACAGTGACAGCTCGGTTAGACGTCGTCTTTAAGTATATTATATCTATGGGCGTTTGGCAGCTATTCCGTTCCATTCAGTCAACTTATTAAGAACGGAATTTTCAATATTGAATATTAAAAAATAAACGTGTTATAATGATGAAGAGGTAAGTAATTAAATATGAAATATGTAATATTTTTCGTATTCTTACATTAACGGTAGGTTTTTATGCTGATTACGACGTTTAAAGGAAACTAATATTAACACTCATCAATAAGTAGTCGTGAATTGGAACAAGTATAAATTTAAAAAAATTGGAAATGTAAAAATCACTAGTTCGAGATAACCAACTTTCCGCACGCTAAACAGCTACGTAAAGTAGCACTTTTTGAGCAACTGTATTAAAAATATAATTGATGTAATTCTTGCGTATTGCGTATAAAGTGAAACTACCTTCAACATTAAAGAAGCAAAATAAATTGTTACATATTTGTAGTTGTAACATTACAATTTTTCGCTTGTATATTTATAAATCAACAATTCTACAATTATGTAGCTGTCGTGACATACCTTTATTCTTTGTGATACGCTTTAGCAATAATGACATATTTGTATACTGCAGACTTGTAATGAATACATATTTGTAATTATTGTGGTACATTTTTTTGTTTACAATTTAACAATTTTGTCGAATTGTACACTTGTAAAGTTTTGTGGGATAGGGCACTGAATGACATCTTACTGATGATGATATAGTGACATAACCGAATGCGGTTATCGTGGATTTCGCTCGTACTTGTCCGTACATGTATTGGCGCAGGCGAGACGCACGATGACTAAATAAGAAATCACGCCATTCAGATATCATTTTGATGTCAGTGTACGTTCGAATTGGCATGTTTGTTGCATTTGATTCCGCTGGACTTCTCGCTCACTCGCATTTGATTCACGCTCGCAGAAGCGAGAGCACAAAGCACATAAACCAATACGATTCTAATCTAATACCGGTACGTCTTATTCTTATTTAAAAATGTATAATATGGCTGCTGCAAGTCTTTCATACCTATTGTTCTAATAATTCATGACACACAAAGCTTGTGTGTGACGGCAGCTTTTGAAGTTCATTTGAATTACTTGACAGTTGCCGAGGTCGTTTTAGGTAAAGTTTAAAAACATAAAGGCGAATTAGCCGCTTTTTGACTGTAAATTGATGTTTACTTGGCAGTGACACCACTAAATACCTGTGTACCTACCTAGGTATTTATGTTTTGCTGATTAAGTTATTGGACTTTTTACTAAGTTCATTATAATAAGATAAAAAGCTATAGCCGCTATAGGGGCCAGTTGGGCGGAGCAAAAGATGTATTTTGCGAGTGCGAGTGCAACGCGACGGGAAGTCAGCTGGCGGCGGCTAACGATCGCTGTGGATGAAGTGCGACCGCCCGTCACTGACCCAACTGATTGCATCCTTTACCCGCTGGTAGGCATCCGACAAATCAATCCTGTGCCATGTCAATAATGTCCACAAATTCTCGATACCCACTGAATCAAGTCATAACATGGAACAATCCACAAACAGACAAGCGAGCCGTTCCATAGCTCATCCTCACAGTAAGCCGACACTGTTTATCAACACGGCCGCTACCGCGCGCTCGACACTTGAAAAATGGCCGCAATTTCGAAGCGAAATCGTCGAGCCATGCCAGCAACTGGTGATCTGCGAAATGCGTACATGCGATCGAGGGCCGAGTTTCGCGAGCGACTCGAAATAGACACACATAAGTGGTGTAGCGCGTGCATGCAGTGATCGATCGCACTCACCGTGCGCTCGCGATGTACCGCGGCGGTCAGCTGAGCCGTCGGCTCCGGCGCGCGAGACACTGGCACCACAATCGCTGGCTCC
This sequence comes from Cydia fagiglandana, assembly GCF_963556715.1. NCBI lineage: Eukaryota > Metazoa > Arthropoda > Insecta > Lepidoptera > Tortricidae > Cydia > Cydia fagiglandana. Next base: position 9,671,465 of record NC_085944.1, on the reverse strand, counting down.
TGGCGGGCACTCGGCCCGACCGCAAGCACTAGCTGGAGGCTGCACACTCGGCTAGGAAGCTCCGGCTTCGGATCACGGAGGGCACTCACACACGGAACGCGAACGACTGAATGAGTCAAGCGTAGGCGACGTGCATCGCGTCTCTCGCGTGTTAGCGGCGAGAGTGTCGGCGAGCGACTGAGAGTCGCGCGGGGGGCGCCGGCGGCACCCGCGCCGCCCCTCGCCGCCCACTTCCTCCGATGAATGACAATAATGGAAGACGTTCAACTCGCCCGCAAACCGAATATGAATCATTGCATTAGGGTGCAGCCCCGCCCGAGTCCAGCCCGCGAAACTCCAGCTCGCGCCTTGCCGCGATAAATATTCATGAAGTGCTTAGGCACGGTCCTCTTACGTCTCCGGTGAACAATGATGGACTTGAGGAACGCTCACCACATCCTTACGAGGTCGCCGCTGCAGTTTCGTCAAAGATTGATTAATGAAACCGGCAGAAGCAAGCGCTTATGTGAAGTAGGTAGTTACTGCAGTGTAGATAGAGCTGGCAATTAGCAGATTCACATGGCGGAGGCTGCGGTCGGAGCTCCGCGACACGCTGCGACGCTACTTAATCTTATCAGCACTAATCTAATCCAACACGACGCCCTCTAGTGTTTTCTTCCAATTGTGTCCACTAAAGGTAAATTAGAGGTTTTCTACTGGGAGTTTGCAGCACAATGAACTTTGATGCTTTTAGAAAATCTCATTAAATTGCCTTAAGCTTGTGCAATTTTATTAAAGGAACGAAGTTAGACTCACACGAGGAAGCTATTGTTGCAATTTTATTTTAAGGCTTAAGAGTCTGATCCAGCGCGGGTTTCTCGGTACAAGATCTCTTATGTATGCGAAGGACTCTACAGGCTTTTATCTCGGCCGCTTCTATGTCCCATTGGCGATATTAAGTTGCGGCAAATATTGCGCAGTACGAGGGCTGGCCTCCGTCGCGGTACGATCTTTTATTTTATTTAGCTGGGTCCTTAAAGTTCATCTCGTCTAGACCGGTTCGCCCACGCCCACGCCCCGCACAGATTTCTGCATCTTGCAACCGACCTGCCATACAAGTTACTTTATTCCCCTTTTTATCCTTTTGCAGTACGCCGAGATATTGGCCTCTCCATCGCCTTAATAGCGAAACGATTCAACCGCAAAAAGAAAAAATATCCTTCTAAAATAATTCCCTTTCAGACCGGTTCCGCTGCCCCTTAATTGATATTGATCTAGCGCCGACTCCGTCATGCTAGTCATGCTAGTTCTCGTTGACAACACAATTCCAACCGTTTTCAGAAGCAATGTGGGTGAACGCAGTGGAGCCATTTGGTGTCTAGTCATAATAATATCAGCTACCAAATGACGTCATTACACCGCAGGACCATTTCCTCAATTCCATCGTTGTACCTTATTTACGCTAAATATATATATGTAGTTCTTTGATGTCATTTGCCATGTTTGACATTTTAGATGATAATAAAACACGTCGTAAAATAACTTTATAATGTAATTGGTAAAGTCAGCTTTGTTCCCGCTACAAAAATATAAGAAATTGGTCCGGAAAATTTACACCTACTACCAACATAATGGTAACATTCCATTTCTAACCGCAGCTGCACTACCGGTACTGAACGCGTCGCTGTCATTGTCAATTTCCATAGTAAAATGAACAGTAATACAGCTGTCGTTGGAAATGGACTGTCACCTTAAGAGTTACGGTGACAGTCCATTTTCCAACGACAGCAGCACTACCATTCATTTTACTATGGAAATTGACAATAACACCGACGCGTTCGTACTGTTAGTACCTAGTTGCAGCTGCCGTCAGAAATGGTATGTTACTCTTAAGTAGTACCCGAGTATTAAATAAAAAGGAACACTAGTTATTGACATCGGTTTTCAAATGGTCGTTGACAGTATGGAAATTAGTTCTTAGTTCAGCGGTGATTCCTATGCAGAGCGGACAAACTCAGAGGCACCCAGTAAATAGTACCCGATAAAATTAAGCCATTACGTCCATATTAGGTATTTACTAGTTAGAGTTAGCAATCCCTTTGTGGTTTCACGGCCAGCTACCCGTCTTTTAACCTTGTTATCACTGAAAATAGAATAACAGGAAAAACGTTAACCTTTTCCTTTAGCGGTCAAACACCTTCTAAACATAGGTAATAGATGAATAAAAACGGTGTTGCAGAAATCAACAGTAAAGCTTTCAATTTACTTTATTACATATTAACTCCTTTCGTCCTGGTGGTCATCTATACCAGCGGTCGGCATCCAGCGGCCAAAAATTGTATAATTAATAAAAATATGTGACACGAGTTAAATAAAAATGTAGAAACACAGTAAATACGCAAAGTATGTTTACTAAATAAACAACTAACATTAAATGCGAGAAAACTATGGCAGGTACCTGATCATTTAATCAGAATTTTAACTTAAAAATTTGCCTGCCGGCTCTACCAAAATATTAATATGCATTGCTAGTTATTTGATAATTCAATTATTACTAATACTATTAAATTGTAGACTCACAAGATTTAACTTTCGCTACACAATTCGCTGTCATTACTATTTGCTAGTAAGTACAATAGATCCCCAACCAACCACTTCGCAAATAACATATAATAATATGTATATGTATGTACCTAAGGTCCAAGAAGAGAAGTCCACATGTTTTGCATTTTTTTTACACTTATCAGTACAAAACTGGTCGGCAATAACGCCGGAGCAACATCTATAGAACCTGAGGATAATCCAAACTTTCAAATCGTTGTCAATTTCATATCATTTTGACATCAAGCACTCGCTCGTGCATCTTGTTCATTACTTATACCGGGTGTGGACTGTAACATGAGGAAATAATTAAACCCTCATTATACTCCTCAAACGATGACACTTTTGTTCAACAACTTTTAAAAATTATGAAGTATTTAGACTCCCTATTTTTCATACAAAACAAATATATATTATCTTCCATGGACGCCATCGCCACGCCATTATCATTGTGTTTGACGTTGCTTGTTGCGCCAAACTCGATCGCAATACATTGCGTCTTAGAATAAACTTTAAAGTGTTCTAAAAATCAAACCACAAGTTATTTTTAAAAGTTGCTGAACAAATGTTGGTCAGTATGAGGAGTACAGCCTATAGATTAGTTTTTTGCTCGTATTACAGGCCACAGGCTGTATTTGTGCGCGCGACAACAGAAACACAGTCACAATTTTTAAAAACCAGAATGCTGCTCCAATAAGACCATGAATTGAGTCTGATTATGAAATAGTGCAAGTTCGCAACACTACGCGGCACCCTGCAGGTACAGTAAAGCGACAATGTAACTCATTTTAATCCGCAAAAGAATGACGCTTGCTTTGTAAGTCCGGAACGAAAGGGGGTTAAACGGTTTTATGTATTTCATGCTCGTGAGTAGAGATGCAACGGATAGTTGTTGGCCGGATACCGGATATTCGGCCTGACCATCAGTCGAATATCCGGTATCCGGCCGCCGGATATTCGGGCAACGCAACTATACCTACATTTCGGTTTTTCAGGTGCGCATTCTGCAGGTTTGACCTGTTTCCTAGTGAACGTTTGCGTTCCGTGCAAGTCAATGGAATTATTAAATTGTTTTAAAATAATAAACAAGTACGATTATGACCGTGTCTGTTTCTTAAATCCAATTTGTTTACTCCGAAATCAAGCAATGTTATTATCCGGTATCCGGCCGGATAGTAAAATAATGACCGGATAGGCCGAATACCGGATAGTAACCGGATATCCGGTGCATCTCTACTCGTGAGATGCTTACGTGCGCCAGACTTGAACGTGGGAGAATAAATCACGATTATATTAATAATTGTTTATTAAAATTTTAGTTCATACATTGTTGCAAAAGCAAATGTAGGTTTTAGGTACAGACGTAGTGCATAATTATTTTCCATCGTATATTCACGGAAACGTACGAACGTGTCTTGCTATTTCAGTCAGTCTCGGCGCAAAAAGTACTGAGGTTGACTGAAATAGCATGACAAATACGAACGTTTCTGAGAAAGTGCGATGGAAAACAATTATGGACTACATCTATAGAGCTGTAGCAATTAGTGGTGATATGTACCTATTTAACTAGTATTTATTTTTCACGGGATGGGTATTTTTCAGCCCATAGCCGAATTTTGCGAGGTATGGATATAAAATATATAGGTCATACTGAACAACATTTATTTATATACTATGGGCTATTTATTACTATAGTATAGTATAAATTATCTCAGATGATTTTTTTCGGGCTCGGGCGATAATTTGTTAAACAAAAGCCTTTGTTTCTTTTAAGAGCGGTCTTCGGCACGTGCCAAAGCAACCATTTCGTTTAAAAAACAACTATCGTGATAGTATTAAGGTTCAAATTTATGTGACAACACATTCAGAGAACAATCAAGGTGGTATTTTCTTTGGAGATAATAAAACGTGTTATCTCCGAATGGGCTGTTTCATGAATTTCAACCATATAAATATAATGGTAAATTTGCTTTTTAAACAGGCTTGTTCCCGTCTTATGTCGGGGCAATTAGCCGTAAGCACATAATAAATAATAATACTAGGTACAGAAGACTCACTCTCTAACAAAACGCGTCTGTTACGATCAGCACAGATATGGCCGCTAGGTGGCGACAGCGCCACGCGCGGCTTATGGCTTTCCCCAAAATTGGGGTGGAACGGATGTACTTTTAGCTACCTGTGGCAAAGCGACGAAATCGCGGAGTGAGCCACGCCTGCCGTAAGCAATGTAACCACTGCATAAAGGAAACAATAGCTTTTGTTTAACAGATTAGGCCCGAGCCCGAAAAAAACATCTGAGATAATTCATACTATAAAAGCTGCTCAGTTTGACCTTGTATATTCACCGCGCAGAATATGGCTTTAGGATGAAAAACACACTATTAAATTTGTTAATAAAGTATGCAGAATATACGTGATTTATGTTACAAGTATTTATTGTCCTAGATATTAGCTACTAAGTATCCCTGCTTTATTTCCATCAGTCTCTGTATGCTGACAACGATTATAAGATAAAAGTTTATCAAAATTTTAATATTATTCGGAATATAGTCGCATTGTAGGCTTAGATAATTTCTTATTATTTTTATCAAATTGCTCTACATTTCATAGAAAACACACGGCCAATACAAATACAAAAAATAAGTAATTTTACGTACAAAACCAGTTATCTCAAATGGGATAGGAGAATCCCAACATTCCAGCGCCCATTTCGGAGACAGTCCCAATCAGTTTTTCGGTACTTAAGTACGACAATTTATCACTCAGTTTACGGCGTAAAATATCGTAACCTGCGCGCTCTGCGTAATTTTGTTTGTAAAACCGGGCAAGTGCGAGTCGGACTCGCGCAAGAAGGGTTCCGTACCATAAAGCAAAAAAAAACGGAAAAAAATGCAAAAAGAAAACGGTCACCCATCCAAGTACTGACCACGCCCGACGTTGCTTAACTTTGGTCAAAAATCATGTTTGCTGTATGGGAGCCCCACTTAAATCTTTATTTTATTCTGTTTTTAGTATTTGTTGTTATAGCGGCAACAGAAATACATCATCTGTGAAAATTTCAACTGTCTAGCTATCACGGTTCGTGAGATACAGCCTGGTGACAGACAGACGGACGGACGGACGGACGGACGGACGGACAGCGAAGTCTTAGTAATAGGATCCCGTTTTACCCTTTGGGTACGGAACCCTAATAATAGGGCCCCGTTTTACCCTTTGGGTACGGAACCCTAAAAACGTTGAGAGTGGTGACATTCGCCCGTGCCGTTCCGGAAATCAGATTATTCGTGGAAGCATTATCTTTAAGCAAACCACTTGCTGTAGATTGGATTCTGATTGACAACCCTTTTGCAAAAGGGTTTAGTAACAACATATACTGACCACATTCCGATACCTATTTACTAAATTAATACCTATACGAGAGCACCTGTGTGGTAACCGAGAACTTCCTAATAATACTCTATCTAATACCTAGTTGATGAACTTTAATAAGATCTGTACAGTCGCCTGCAATAATATGTTACTCAACGAAGGCCGCAAAAATATCTGACACGAACTTATTTGTAGAGCCATAAGAGCGTGTCATATTTTTGCGGCTTTCAAAGAGTAATATAATTGCAGGTGACTGTACGTCGTAGTTCAGAAAGATTTCAGTAATTATAATATAGTCTCTGGTGTCAATCAAATTATTAGATGAGAAGACAGTCTGCTTATTACCTCTACCTCTAGCTGTCATAATAATGTTTTTATATCATAAAAAAAAGCATTATTTGGTCAAACAAATACATAGTAAACACGATAAATAGGAATGACATAGTATGTGACGTCCCACGGGTAAAGGTACCTTAAGGCGGTTGGCGCTTACGCTATTATATTATTGCGGCGCTATGCGACGTAAACGCCAGCCGCCATAAGGTACCTTTTGCCGTAGAACGTCACATATATGTAAGGAGACTGTTATTATTTTCGCCCCTGATCCGTTGCATTAGGTGGCCTCATTTATCTTGCCTAAGCCAGGACCATGCCGTTGACATATCGTTCATTTCTCAACTTTAACTCGCAGTTTTATCCAATAATAAATCTACCTAGCGGAAACTTTTAAATGTTCCGCATTCAAGATGGTGTACACAAATTCGCTTATTACCGGTTTATGGGCCCATAAACTGGTAATAAGCCGGTAATAAATACAACAAATTATGTAGGTATGAAAAATTATAAGTTAAAAAATGTTTTAATCCCCTGGAACGGATTTCAGACTTTAACATCTTAATATTGTAATACCTAGTTTCAGTGCATTTTATTCACACCAATATACCTACATATTTACTTAAATGTGAATTTACTTCACTTTGTAAAATATTTATAACACAAGTGATGAATATTTTAAAATAAAACTGATTTAGTAACAGAATATTTGAGAATGATATAGGACTTATTTGTATTAGGTATCTATATACACAAATGATGTTACAAGAAATATAAAAGTTATATCAATTACAAATTGTATTACAAATATTAATCAAAATATTTTAACACAAATATTTCGATACTAACCTTTTCCATTAACCCGAAAGCGATAACAATTTATAAATAGTTGGAATGATTATTGCTCAACTTAATCTTAATTTATTCCCACTTAATAAGGCTTTCCATGAATTAATTCTATAAAGTGAATCCAGTTAACAGCGAAATCAGTCGGACGAGAACTCGACTTGTACAGTCGACGTCAAAGATATGTTCACACTTTTGCACCTTACTCCCTTGTAATAAGGCGGAAAATGTAAACATATCTTTGACGTCGACGTACTGACCCTCATTATACGCCGCCTTCATGCTCCAGTTGAATTGGTTAAACAAGTGTATTGCAAGAATTTGGGAGACAGCCATTATAATTTTATAAAGAGGCCTATATGTATTAACTTTGTAATTCGGCAAGTTAAGGTACCTATCGTCCTACTAGTACTAACTAAAGGAAAAAAAAATGAAAACTATAAATTTATAAAAAAAATAAAAATAAAAGTTAAAAGTGTACGGAACCCTCGGTGGGCGAGTCCGACTTGAACTTATCCGGTTTTTTTATCAAGTAGGTACTTATTGTTCTATGTTTATTTAATTTGGTATTAACATTAACTAATCAACCATGCGAATAGTGCCTAGAGTATAAGTTTAATTGAAAATATGAGACTGCGTATAATATTAAAAGTCAAATGATTAGAAAAGATAATCTTCTAAATTTCCTGGACGCGATAACAAAGCCGCGAAATTGGATTTCATGATAGCATCTGGAGTTGGTAGTGACACGGCCGACGGTCGGCCCGGCGTCTAGCTTTCGACCTCGGGCTTTTTCCATGTTTTGCTTTTAACGTACCTACATAATACGGTGGTATAAATACCCTTAATTTACAATAAAGACAAATTACTTATGAATAATAGATAAAAATGTAACAATAATCGACGCGGTCCCAGTACATATAAATATCATCTTGAAACTTAAGTCATTCTCAATAGAGGTGACAGCAAGGTGTCATCTATTGGGCATTAGCATGTCGAGCACTAGTACGTTTACCTTACTTATAGTTATCCCAAGTACCGAAAAGGCCAAAAATATTTAAAAATAAACATTTTTTAAAGAAATAGGTATTTCAAGTTAAATGGAGCTGCTTCATGTTTTAATTGGCTTTAAAACGTTAAACTATTTATTTGTTCTTTTGTGTGAAACGGGTTAAGTTAATAAATAATGACATAAGTAATTTATTCTTCATTCATATGCAGTGTGAATATGCAATATTTATGAATTCCTTTATTAGGTAGTTACCTATTTAAGCATTATAAATACAATGACATACCTTCTTACAAACTATATGATTTCTTATAACTCTACCCTGATATATGTAGGTAACGAAAATGTGACACGAGTGTGAAGAAGTAACAGTATTGCGACCCCGACGAAAATTATAGCCACGGCCCCTGGTAAGTAAAAACTGGTGGACCATTAACCTTTTCGACACCAATGACGGATATATCCGCACCGTAGGTCCAACGCCAAAGACGGATTAATTCGTCACAGACCATAGAGCGACATAGACCTATTATAATGTGACAATTATAAGAAAGCAGTATACTCAATTAATAATAAATATTAGTTAACTTCATTGTTTTCCTTTTAATTAGTAAAATCCGGTAGTGATTTGCCTATCGCACTTACAATCATAATGACATGTTTTGACGTAAATGACGTAAAGCATGAGTTTGTACACAACGTCGCGTGACGTTCCAGCTTGTGACGTCACGAATAATTAATAGTGGACACGAAAGGGCTTCGGCCAACCAATTCAATGACATATTTGTACTTAAGTACGCTAGCCCTTTAAACTTTTAACTGTCATTTTTCCTCGACACAGTGGGTACACTTTATGAAATCGTAACAAAATAAACTTAAAAACCTACAAGTTTAAAAAACTGCATTAGGTAAACTGACTTTTCGGTGTGTGAATGGCATTCGTTAATTAAATACGAGAGCAGAACCTACTTTCAGTTCTACCTATCAGCGAAAATAACTGTCAAGGAAATTAATTATGATGATATAGTGTTTCAATTTTATTAAAATTATAGTTTCTTTTTCTGACACCTACTGATAGAAGATGTTTTGATTTGCATTGATCACGAGCTTCTACGATAAAAAAAATCGAATTCTTAATTTTGCAATATTATTACACAACACTGTATGAAGGTAATACATTTTTCATAATATTGGTTATCTCCTCGTGCGATTTCTCAGAAACTATCCACGGCATCGGCCATTTAGATGATAACCGCAGATAACGAATAATGACTTTAATTTATCATTATCATTGGGTTCGTCGACTTTGGTATTTAATTTCGTGCTATCTTTTTTAACTTATGGCAAATCTCGATAATCACGTAGTTTAAAAACTATTTCTTTACTTCATCCTGTTAAATGTTGCAAAGTACTTACCACTTGCTAATGAATTTTTTAAATGTATTTATTCTCGAATGGAAGATAAAACGATTTTATTGCATTAAAAAAATTACGCACTGGCAGTTAAGACCAAATTTAGAATTGCTTGAAAACTTCGGTTAATAACTTACGTCTGGTTACTGTTTATGGTTAAGTATATCAAACATACACACATTATTCATTTTACTTTGTAACTTTAATTGCCTCTTGACTGTGCTACATACATATAATTATTATCTACAATGTATCATGTACACGGTAAGGCTCGAAGGAGTTTGTCCTTTGCAGACTCTCTCAACACATACGCACCGCAAATAATTTAATTGCATTGCAAAAGCACCATAATCCGATACGATCTATTTAAGGAATCCTCATACAAGGCCTTCGAATCATTCATCGTCCTTTTCCTTCACTATTAAAGAAAGAAAGACAGAAAGATAAACATTAAAGATCACTCTGATTATTTGATGCTATTGTTGTTTTGAACATGTGTGTTCACACCAGCGTGTGATTTGATGTGATACGCGATAATTGTTATTTTAAACGGCACGTCAACTGTCTTCGTTTTTATGTGAGACTGGATGGGCTGGGGAAGAACTTAGTGCTTCTTTTTCGGATTAAAAATAATTGTTGTTGCTAGTATTTAATAAATGCACAGGTTATGATACACATGTACATATGTAAAAAGTTTGTTCCCATGTTCTCTTTTCAAATATATACAGTATATGCAATCATGCATAGAAGAGTAACCAAATATTACCTACTAAGCTAACTACGACTATTAAAAAAATATAAGTAAAGGCGCTGATGCATTCCTATCACTTAATTATAAAAAGAGAATTAAATATTTATTGGAATAGAATAATCATACTAATACAAATTACAACTAAGACTTACAAATAAAGTATTAAATTACTTGTAAAAAGAATTACAAGTAAACAATCGCAATGTCACAGAATATACTAGGTAGAGTTTAATGAACTTAAACATTAAGTCATGGTTTTTCTAGTAAGATTAATATTGGGTACACAACAAGAAAACTGCAAAGAGTACTTCGTCATTTAAAAATGTTATAGAAGCCTGAGGAAAGCAAAGTTTAAACTTCACAATTGCCAACTTGCAAGAGATTAGAGATTAAATTCTCCTGCATCGTGTACCAGCTGATCTTAAACTTCTACAAAGCTATCGAATGAAAGCAACAAACTTGAGAAGATTAAATTCATAATTTTGAAGAGTTAGGTACGAAATAATTCTACGTTGGATTGCCAGGAAGAGTAGTACCTATCGTAATTCTAGTTAATCTTGCAATATTTTATTTTTTAAGGATATAAATATGTACCCAAAATATTCAGCTGTATTTCTTATATATCTGGCTCAATTTGACCACGAGCTTAGTATTTAGCTTACATTTTATTAGTAGTACTAATTTTCTTAACCTTCATGATTTTGGGTGGCGCAAAGTAGCCATAATATTACTTAATATTTACTTCAAAAGAAATACTTTCGCTTAGTTAGAGGTAAAGCGCTTATTATTTTAACTTAATGCATTAACTTGATAAACCCTTTCCCAGGAATACGAGACGGATGTTATCAGATGTATTGTAATGCACTTTTTTCGCACTATCGGAAGCAATTCCACGTTCTGTTTTAGTTCGGCACCGCTACTTTGCTGTTGTATGCGAAAAAACCTACAAGTCTATAAGTTTCATATAGCTTTAGTATCTTTTTCGATTGGACTGCAATCTCGGTTGGCAGTAACGAGTTTTCTAAGAAGAATGCAGGCGACGCGCATGCCTTCCCTAGGAAGGTATCCTCCTTGCCTACAACTTAGGTGTCAGCATAGTTAAGTACTGTAAAGGTGGGTACTTAATTATGCCAAGTGCGATTGCCCGCAGACAAAAACTATTGACAGCGAACTTATGCACAAAATATGCAATTGTGAATCCGTAGTAATACGTGTGAGTACGCATTCGTTCAAAGAAATGCCGTATACTGAACATAATCATTTGGCTAAAATCTCAGGGCTTATGGCGAACAGAGATACCTAATCCTTTAGATAAGTTAGTATGTAGTAAGCTTGCCATAAAACTACACGGGTAGGGTAAGGGTACGGGGTAAGGTTAGTTAAAGACCCTTCCACAGTGACGCCACTCATTCCCGTCAGGTAAGAAATATATGTGTCTATGTCTATAACCTTTCATATTAAATCGGAAATATGTATGTAGTTACACTTTTTTTCAGGCGCACATGCCTCACAGCCATATTCGAACTTTAAGATACGTCAAATAATAGATATGGAAATGATATAGATTAGATATGTCAGTGTCAAACAAGTGTCAAAAGTGACGTTTTTGTTTGAAGAAACTTTTGACACTTGTTTGACACTGACATATCTAATCCATGTCTTTTCTAGATCTATTAACTGACTTATCTTAAAGTTCGAATTGGGCCGTCATACAATTTTGGCAGGCGTACACCCGCCCCGCACCTTCCGCGCCACCCTTAGTCGTCATACCCCGTTACCCCCTTTCCGCGCAGGCGAGGACTCATTTAAGCGGTCGGTCCAATAGTCGCGTGGTCATTATACTGGCCAACAGGCTGTTGTTCGAATAATTAAAAAATAATAATTCAAAGATCATTCAAACAAACTGCCCGTTCTCTGATGATACCGAAAAACAAAATGTACCTATATGAAGTTCACTCGCCGATTAGGATTAACTGAAGAGCATTACAGTAAGCTTAACTCATAAAATTTGACGTAGGTATTGGTATTAGATTGGACTCGACCTTGCTCTGGTCCTCTCCGAAAATTAATGTTCAGATGTGCAACCGATAGAAAATCACAATAAGTATATTGGTATTCGATTTGGATCGGGTTTAAAATAAGATAAACAAAATGCGGAATTGTGAAATGGAAACCTTGGACGTATCTATTTTCTAGTGAAGGCTCCTTGTTATCCCGAGTTTCCACAAGAAGGTCGAGAAAACGTTGAGAACGGAAGTGCCTTCGTATTCAGTGTCTTGTTTATCCGCCCCATATTGGTGTAGTTTGCCCTTCTGAAGGATCCATACTGAAAATAAGAGGGTATGCTATGTGTAAGACTAAATCGATCTGCTTTTGTCTGTTATTTAGTCAGCTAATATGACTTAAGAACTGTTTAATTAAAATGTAGGTAGGTTATACCTACATACCATTAATTCTCTGATCATTAGCTTATAAACTTTGTTCTATCCGTGTTATTGTTACCTATATAATTATGTACTCATTCTAAATTGAAGGAGGTAAATAATCACTATAATCAGGCCGATTCGAACGTATACTGATATCAGAATGGTATGGTGCATTTCGGTCGTACTTGTTTTGGCGCGAGCGAGACGCACTATAATAACTAAATTCCATATAGATATGATTGTGATGTCAATGTACGTTTGAATTGGCTTGATAGGCTTATTCATAATTACCATGATAAAGACCTGATATCAGTAGGTATCATTACTTAGAAATATGTAGACTTTGACATACCTAAGTAAATAAATTGCATAATTTAAGATGATTTACCTACTGTTCAAGTGCCAAATATCAAAAGAAGATGTACCTAGTAATGAAAGTAGGTAAATTATGTTGTATGAAATTACCGGAATTTAAGGACCTAAATAAACAGGAGGTAAATTATGTTGTACTTATAATTAGCGAGAAGTACTCTAATCAAGAAAATTCTACCTTACTTTTAAAATACATTTATTAAAATAATTATGTCAGCGTTTATAGTACGTTACGTACATAACATACTCGGAACCGAAGGTGAGGGCCAAATATGCGATCTGGGGCTTTGCGAATTACCACCCGTGGTTTGTCTTAACTAAAGTTTTACGTCTTGCTTTGGCCAGGAAGGCAATCCCACTTACGGGCCTAGGCTGACGTAAAATTTATTTACTAGCCCCCTTATTCATAAACGCGCTACAAACCTCAATTAGCTAATAATCGTTTGTTCTTATCTGTTATTTTGACTTATGACGACCGGTGTGGCCTAGTGGGTAATGACCCTGCCCATAGGCAGCCATAAGCCGATGGTCCCGGGTTCGAATCCTGGTAAGGGCATTTATTTGTATACATGATACAGATATTTGTTCCTGAGTCATGGTTGTTTTCTATGTATTTAAGTATTTATATATATTATATATATCGTTGTCTGAGTACCCACAACACAAGTCAATTTGTGTAAAAATGTCCTATAATATTTATTTATTTATGTATTTGTAAGAAAGGGATAAAACATAATTTAACGAAATCAGGCCCGTAAAGTAAGGGGATAAGTATGGTAATGTTCACAAAAAGCCGCGAAAAATCCTTGTTATGTGCATGAATATCTATATCTGTACAAGCAAATACTGTAAAATAAACTTGTTCGTGAAACAATAATGAGAAAGTTGCTACTGTGGTTAAAGAAACCCTTAATATGTGCGTGTCAATTAGCTAAAGAGTAAAAACATATGTTATGTTTTTTTGCGCAAGCTTGATTACACAATTTAAAGGCGTAATAAAGCAATTTATTGCCATTGTATGTTAACATATTTCCAAGCATGTGATATTTCCATTAAAAGGAATTACGTTACACTTGCGACGCGAGCTTCGCAGGTGATTTTCTAGCGTTTATTAATTCCAAATTGGCGATATGAAAGTGTCATGCAAAGTGTTTGTTCCTTGTCAGCTCGTGATACATTGACTCGACCGTTTTTTCGAAATGTAACTGACATATGACGAAATTTCTGGCACCACATTTTGGTCGTTTGTTTGACCATATTTGATTCCGATTTCCATTTGCTGCGTTTTCCCCTTTCCATTATAACACTATAGTGAAGTGGAGTAGAGTGAAGTGGTTGTGGTGTCATACTTATAGGTCCGTACATTTAATATGAAAGAATTGCAATGCTCCCTTTGTCCGCGCCCATCTGGTAAGAGACGATAATGTGCAATTCAGATGGGTCATATCAATAAAGATCCGCGCACACCTGTGGCACACTTGGGCTGTTTACGGCATACACGGTGCAACTTACCGTTTAGGTGTCGGGTGAAATCGACTCCGATTATTCGATTAATTTTTATTACCGTGAAATATAGATTAGCTCCTATAAGATGGCATAAAAGACGACTTGCAGCAATGACTTATTGGCGCGATTCTGCTTATAGAATACTACCACGCAAGTGCGTATGGTTCAGTTGAATAACACACCTTATTTAATGGACAAATCTCTTAAACGAACGAAACTAAATATAACAAGCGGTAGGAAGTATTTTTTAGTGGTGATAGTGAAACAATCACTACATCTTATAAAACAAAGTCCCCCGCAGCGTCTACGTCTGTCTGTTTTTGTGTATGTATGTTCGCGATAAACTCAAATACTGCTGAACGGATTTTCATGCAGTTTTCACTTATCAATAGAATAATTCCTGAGGAATGTTTAAGTATATAATTTGTTAAGGTTTTGTGTAACCCGTGCGAAGCCGGAGCGGGTCGCTAGTTTATACTTGCAATAATATTAAGTACATCCAATAATGCGATGCGACATGTTGTGGGGGTTATCTATGCTGCGAAGATAAACGATTAATATAATAAGTAAAAACACTTATACACGATCACACATACACACTAGATATGAGCGCCGATAGGCATTTAGCCGGCGGCGGCGCGCCGGTCAAAATCGGTCGGCGGCGGCGGCGAATCGGCGGCGTGGCCTTGAAACACCTTTGATTAATGAAAAAATAATTCAAACCGAAATTTTACCGAAAAAACATGATTTTGCTGTAGGAAAGTTATAAAATAAGTGCATTTTTCAATTTCAAGGATAATTTATAGAATAAACGTACGAAAATAGTTTTATATAGTATAAACTAGTAGTCTTATCTCTTTCATGTGTGCGATGTGTGTGTGTGTGTGTGTGTGTGATATGCGTGTTACTTAAGTATATGTTTTTACTACATATCTATTTGCGAGTTCCTGTAATTGGCTCTATATATCTATTTATGATTCCATTGTCATTTAGTTAGCTGTTGGATCTCCTTATGTAAATAAATAAATAAATAAACACTCGCATAAACGGTATCGCGCTTCATCAGAGCCAGTCTTAATCTTGGTGAGGCCGTGGCCGGAAGATCTTTGCGAGACCCTTATCTTTTGTGCTAACTAAACAGTAGCGGATTGACTGTATCATCAGGAAAACGTCTTGTCGATATTCTAAAGAGCCGAAGTGAGGAAAATCAAGCTTTTTCGTTAACCAAATCAACCCAACAAAACCGATTTATGTCTAAAGGTGAGCCTCGAAGCCGAGCTCCACTTAACACCGAAGACCTGATTCCGACGCCTTCCCATGCGAGCATGCGAGGCCAGAGGCTGAGCTGCTGGTATTAAGCATACAGCTTAGAATCGAACGCCAATTGTGAGCTTGGCTGACGGCCCAATGCCTGGAGCGCCGATTGCGGTGCGCTTCTGTGCAAGGCCGAAGATCAAGCTGCAATAGAGCAGAGCTTAGAACTAGTGGTCCAGTGTAAACAAGTCCGAAGGCCGATAAAGACCGAGGCCATAATGTAAAAACTACGAAAGCGCCTGTATCTCCATACAGGCGCTTTCGTGCGAGGCCAAAGCCCATGCTGCAGTGGAGCTAAGATCGGACAAAAACCAGTAAGTGAGTGAAAACATTTCAAAAGCGAGGCCGAAAGTTGAGCTCCAAACAGAGCCGAAAACTTGGCGATTCAGATAGCGGCATACTTCCATGATTGAGCTTCGAGAGAGGAAAGTTTGAAATTTGAACAATGGCCAAGTTTATATGAGAGCCGTTTCCGACGCCCTTCCTTTGGACGCGAAAACGCTTAATATCTGATATTAACCGCTTTTTATACATTTTAAAAACATTCAGCCATGCTTGCAATGGTTAATTTTGCGGTGAATGACGGATTACCTAACCAGCTGGCAAAATTTGTAATTTCGTTGTCCTAAGACTAGTAGCGCGGTTACCAGACAGAAAAGTATGAATTTACCTTCGATATTTTTGAATTATATGGACCTCCACCCACAAGATGGACGGACGAACTTGTTAAGGCCGCCGGAAGACGCTGGATGCGGGTCGCTTCCAACCAGTACGAATGGAGGTCCAAGGGGGAGGCCTTTGTTCAGCAGTGGACTGAGATGATAATGCTATGGACCTCAACTACCTTTAAATGTTTATAAGCTATTCAGAGTGGCGCCGTTAAAGATCTAAACTAGATAAAATCTGATTCTGAAAGTAGTTAGTATCTACCAAGGTCACGCCGATGCCACGCCGATAGCGCAGCGTCGGCGGCGGCGGCGCGAAAATTTCGTCGGCGGCGGCGGCGCGCCGGCGCGGCGCTCATATCTAATACACACACACACATAGCAAGGAAGAAGATGTGCTAAAATTTTACCATCTTTTAAAAGCCATACACGTCGAAATTTATTACATTATCCCCATTCTGTACTCCAAGCTCCTTTCCGCGATTTCGTCCGTAAGTTTTTAAACTATTCCCCCACAGGGATAAGTTCGCCTTTGTACCTTTATTTCTGTAAATATTGTGTAAACCTGTGTACAGTCGACGTCAAAGAGAAATTTACAGCCAAAGTAACAAAAAAATGTTTACACGACCTAAATGTAAATAAAGTCGTGTAAATAATTTTTTGTAACGTTAGTCGTAAAGATCTCTTTGACGTCGACTGTACAATAAAGTGATTACTACTACTACTACTGTTAATATGACAGTTTGGACAGGACAGGACAACGTTATGACAATTTTTAATTAGTCGAATCTCTGACTATGGCCACATAAGTCGTCAACTTAATGTAATAGTATCACTGGCAACGCTCCTACAGTCACCATCCGAATGTACCTTATATCTTCTTAGTCCATTTCTTGAGTCAAATAGGACCTCTGACGCAAATATTCCAACGCGTAACTAAAAAGAGAGTACGTATCCCCGCAGACCTTCGCCGCTATCATTTAATCCTCGGCTTATCGCATAAGTGACCACATCCATTCCTCATAATGGAGCTCCCGTATGGCGAAATCAAGACTACCTCGGTAATAGGGTTACCATGATACGCTTAATAAAGTCCTACAATCTTTGATTCCCAAAACAAATTCCTGACGCAATATGTTAGAGGTTAGAGGCTCCTTATTTACCGTTGCGTTCGTTGCTTCTGACCCCTCTCTTGGTGCCGAAAAAAATCTATCCTTGAAACATTCAAAAGCATTTCGCACCTCTCTTGCAGTTTCGCGAGGTCTCCCTACGAGAGCTTGTTCAAATATGATTGACAACTCCTAATCAAATCCTAATCTGTCCTAATGTTCTGTGACCCGGCGATTAACTATAATTAGAATTTCTTTGATAGAAAATTGACCAGTGCCTAAGAGTGAAGTAAGTAAAGTAGTTTCGTAAGTGAACTCTATTTCGGTTTATATATAATATCTGGGAGACCGAGCTTTGCTCGGAAAACATAAAAAAATATTGGATAGCATTTAGCTAACTCGCGGCTGTGACATCCGAGTATCTCTATTTTTTTCAAATAATCATCAATAATCCCACCTATCTGACCGTATTCCAGTCGAATACAAAACATCTGACATGTCGCAAAAAATCCTGACGCCTGCTAACCCTACTCGGTAATAAACGCGGAGACTGTTCGGGATTCCGTTTGGCAGCACGCTATGCGGTCACTCAACCGACTCTTGCCCGTTACGTCAGTGGCCGCATGCCACAATTAGATCACATGCGAATAGGCTTTGCACGCTTCAATATTTTCCTGGATAATGTCGCGCGAGAAATGGGTGAACGATGTCTCTTTTGTGTGAGTCGTGTCCGTACCTCTGAAAGAAATGGTTTTGGCTTTTGTAGTTTTCCGTTCTCTTTGGGCGGGTATAAAAGTAGGCTTCTGTAAACTGTGCCAAAACATAAATTTAGGTACAAAAAACTCGCTTCCAGTCTTTGCATTCAGCAAAGAAAAATCACCGTTATATATGTTTTATTGACTAGTTCTTTAATAAATAAATAAATAAATAAATAAATATTATAGGACATTCTTACACAGATTGACTAAGTCCCACAGTAAGCTCAAGAAGGCTTGTGTTGTGGGTACTCAGACAACGATATATATAATATACAAATACTTAAATACATAGAAAACACCCATGACTCAGGAACAAATATCTGTATCATCATACAAATAAATGCCCTTACTGGGATTCGAACCCAGGACCATCGGCTTCGCAGGCAGGGTCACTACCCACTAGGCCAGACTGGTCGTCATGTCAGGCTAATTCGAACGTATACTGCCATCAGAATGACATCTAACTGATGTCATTCATTTAAATCGTACTTGTCCGTACATGTATTGGCACGGGCGATACGCACGATTGATTACTTAATGACATCATTCAAATATCACACTGCATTCGAATTGGCCTGAGTGTCTAGCTCACAGACATATGCACACTTTATTTTAGAGCAAGCAAGCGTACACTACCAATAAGTTTCCTTTCAATCAAAATTGAAACAATAAATACTAAGTGATAGACTTATGTCTGAGTATATTTATAAGACAAAATTAATCACAGCAGCAAACGTACTAGACTGGAATGATATCTTATATTCCGACCTTCGTCAAACATCAGGCATGAGAGAATTAGAAACCACGTTCGTCGCATGTCACACATATCTGAATACGTAATTAGTGCAACATACTGCGATTTCGCATACTGAGATCGGAAACCACTGCACCCGATTGCTTTATTGCAGATTTCAAGAATCTGAGGAAATTAAATAGGAGAGTAATGAAAACTAGTCCATTTAAGACATGTGACCTTATCTTGTCTTACAAAGTATCAAGACGAGAATCAGTTGTGGTAGGTATTAGTAAAACACTTTAATGCACTAAACAAGTACATAATACGGGGAGACTACATTGAATGTTCACTGCAAAATCTTATACCTTTAAGGAATTTCTTTCAGCTAACCTTTAAGCAACTGAGAGATATCAGTAAGAAGAAATCGTGCGTAAGTACCTGCAATGAGAAATTAAAAAAAAACAAATGACATTATAATTAAATGTATGTAACTAGGGCTTCTTTGCACAAGAACAACAAGTAACAAGGTACCTAACCATTTGATAGTTTTTTCCGTAAAGTACCTATTCTCTATGAATAGTCTAAGAAATGGATTAGTGTAAATTGATGACAGTGTACATTCGTAGTGTTGACAAACTGCCGTATTCGAACTTCAAGATATTCACAAGAGACCACATATAAATACTAGATCCATTCTAGATACGTTATAGTTTAGATATCAACTAGTTCTCTTTTGCAGCGCAATTCGGGCAACCAATGTCACTTTTACGTTAGATAGAGTAAGATATCTATTAGATGTGAATATCTCTATAAGTCATATCCTGTGGAAATCGTTCAAGAGTATCTCCAGAATCGCGCAAATGTCAAATTTGACAGGTTAGATCTTAAACATATCGTTATCGTATCTTGGTGATGTCTAAAAGATATCTAATAGATGTCTATTTCAAAATTCGAATCGGGCCCAAAGCATGGTGAGCCTACACGCAAAACTTGCAGCTCCTAGACCAGACGCCAGCATAGCCGCATGATTTAGAACCGTTAAAACTAGAGACAGGTAAATAATAAAAACTAAAGTTTCTCACTAGCCGTTCTCTTCATTGTTTTATAAGGCCGCCCGTCCTCAGATATAGAAATGGAATATAATAATTATCAATCTTTATTCGCAACATCTTTATGTTGCCCTATATTTTTCATTTGAGACATCATTTTCAACATTGCTGACTCTTTATGGAGATTAACTGTCTTTCTTATTTTCTTGTATCTGGTTAATAGTAACTTTTTCTATGAACCGATATCTGACTTTCTTAGGCCATGGTCGTTCAATGTTAACGTAGAGACATGCATAATGTACCTTGGGTATTTGAAATCTTATCTCAGTCGTGTGTCAATGTATTAAATTCGCGCTACTTATGGAATTTAAAGTTACCTAGACTAGACTTATATCGACCGGGATATGAACCGTGATTAGTGATTACCTTTTGTATTGTTCCTCCAAACCGACAGTTCCCAATCAAAACTGCCGATTTTTATTGTTCACTATTAATCTGTTAGGTAATTTTACTTTTTTTCGGCTACTTTTGTATACCTACATAATTTTGTTTGCGTTTCATTCCAAATTCGCAAAACTCTGAACTTATTAAAATCTCATGTACTCCTGTGCATGATTGTATACTTCTGCGTCTATAGTGCTTTGAACAAAGATCTTGCATTTGAATTATTATCTAGTACTTTGCGGTTAGGCTGAGGCATGTGAACGTAATTTAAACCTTTAGTTATATTTTTGTAGGTAAGCACCTAGAGACGGGAAAAGATAAGATGGCCAAAGGAAAAGGTGGCGAGACATTTTTACCCTACGGGTTGGGCCAGGCTGGATGCTAAAGGCCAGAGAAAGGAGATTGTGGAAAGAAATGGGGGAGGCCTACGTCGCGGAGGCGACTTCTACCTAGTCGGAATATTATGTGATTATTATAAAGTTCAAATTTATGGTAATAGAAATAAAGGCTTTTTTATTTTTTTTATTTTATTTAGGTATTGCCTACAATCAGCCGTTCCCCACGCACAATGCGGTGAAGTTGTATCCTCCAACAGGTAAATTAGGGTAGCCAGAGAACTTTTTAATACGCGCTCCGATCGCCCAACTTTTTCTAGGCCACGCGTTTGTGGCAGGCAGAATGTTTGCCAGAGTTTCATGGGAAATTAAAAGCTGGATAAAATTTGTAATTACGTGCAAAGTTTTGAATAAAACAGATAAAATAATACAACAAGAATAAGATTAACAGTCAAAAATGTCATTGATATAATCTGTTATAAAAAAATGTACTGGAAGACATTCAACAAAAAATTTCAATGTATTTTATAGACATTTGTTTTTGTAAAATATTAAAAATCCTGATCCGAGATAGAACTAGTTTTTTGGGCGTTTTTTTATATTTTGTTAAATATGTTACCGGCAAAAAAAATAAAAAAGGCAATTGATGTAAAAAAACTGCAATTACAATGTAGACAATATTTGAGTAATATTCGTGTAAAAGTAACTACAAGTAATGTCTTTATCTTTTCTTCTAGTTAGCTATCCAGAGAGTTGAACTTTTGAACAGTTCTACCTTATCTCGGCTGGTAAAGTTACTCTGTATCATTAGAACACAATGTTAATTTACGACAATCTCGACAAACTTCGTAATTGTCTACATTAACACAATTATTTATCTTTGTAACATCATCGTTTAATAGCGATGAAGGTAAGCATGATGGTAAAATATGTAGGTAATTAAAATTATCATAATTACTATTTCTGACTTTAGATATAGGTAAGCAATTTTATGCAGCATTACCAGAAACATAACCGTACACAAAGGACATTTTTTTGGGAGAGTTCGTTATATGGTACCAGATTTCTAAAAAATGATTGTTTTTTATATGACTAAACAGATGGCAGTCGCTTTCGTATAGACTATAGTGTCTGAACTATAGTCCGTATCTTTCGGTATTTCAATAAAAGTAAAGAAAATCTACACTCAACTGGCTTAAGGAGCCATTGAAACATTACATGATCAAATAATGTAAGTTAAAGTCAGGTCGTTCAGTGACTGATCCAGGCGATTTGTATTCGGTCGTTTAACCAATAAATGTTTATAACTACCCGATAATGTAAAAATTGTTTGTTTACTTTGATTTAAATACCTAAAGATACAGACTATAATTCTTGGTAGTATTTATTACCAAATTGGATCCCGGGCTCATATATTTTAACTCAGGTTAAGATGGTCGCACCAAAACAAATTTTACTTTTATATTGAAGCTGTTAAGAAACTTTGCATCTAAGTAGAATTAGACTAGCTGTAAACATTTTAAAACCTATTTGAATACGAGTGTAATGTTAACGAGCTAAATTTAAAATGCAATTTAAAGTTTCTCGACAAGTTTACATTCCCTTTGGAGTGCGCAGAACATCTTAGTTCTGCGGTGATCCGAAACTCGCTTCTTTGTTGATGGCTTTACTTCACTTAAACTTAACGCTAATTGGACTGTGTTTAGAATCTTAATCGCTTTGAAATGCATTTAAACCTATATATTAATAATGCTAATAATGTCTTTCAGAATTATTAATGACAATTTTTTTAAACGAAGAAGTAAATCTCTAAAAAAACTTAGCTACATTTTATACGTTTTAAGGAACTTTAAACACTATTGTATGACTAGTATGAATTGTCCAGTAAGGTCAGATATTTTTTTACGCAAAAAATCATGTTAGGTTTATTTTTATTTCTACATATAGTACTTACAATGACACTGATTATGTGCATTAGTTTTATCGCTCTCTTATTAATCGCACCTTTTTTTTACTACTGGAAAGACGTCATTGTCAATAACCTTACATTTTATGAACACCTTCGCTGTGGCAATAAGTAAACTCATAATTAAGCATTTTCATGAGGCCTTTTCACCCTATCTCGCGGTGAATGAGTTAAAGTAAAAGTATCATGTAAATACATTTTATTTCTATGAAAATATGATTTAATAACTTCATTCCATAATAACGCTAACCACTTATTTATTTTCATATCCAAATTGAATCATTTTCATAAATGAGCCACAATAAAATTCCAGCATTTTAAAACAAGTGACGATCACTCTTATTCACCCACTGAATTATTTGGCAAAAGCAGAGCAGAAAATAGACTTGTAAATATATTAAATGAACCTGACGGGAGAATATCATATTTTTGGTATAAGTAATTTGTGCGTCAAACAAAATTTGAAACAATTTAATTACATTCATTTTGATTACTTCGATATTTTTTGCAACAAATGAAGTAAGTAAGTACTATGTCGTTTTACGACTGAGTATTTTGCCCGAAGATGTATGTCTATTTGTTTTAAAATTCGGTATAAAATCCTTTAAATATTCGGAGAAAGAAACTATACGCAATAAATACTATAGTTACTTACAGTATTCCGATTTAAGCAATGAGTTAAATGTTTTTATGCGATTTTTTTGACGCTGAGTGTATGATCTTGTACGATGATATAAATAAGAAACGGGTAAGGTACCTACTTGCATAACAATTCTAATCTGTATTTAAAAATCAGTATGAACAATATTTACCTATAGCTCGTAAAATAAAAGAATTTAAATAAATTAAAAACATTTAGAAGCGAAGGTACCTGAAGGTAACCTATTTAAACGGTAAAATAGTATACGAATCGAACGAAAGCAACCGAAAAATGTTGTACACACAATATGTATTTTTAACATCGGTATACGTAGGTAGACAGGCACGTAGGTATTTATGCATATTTATATAAATATAGTTTTCAGTGTAACCCGATGGACCCATTCTTCGCATAGCGTTCAAAGGCTAGGTATTCGAAAGAGGTTGGTTAGTACAAAGCGGTATTGAAGCACTCGGATGCAGGGCGCTTGTCTCAAGGGCCAATACTCGATCGGCCCTCCCTTCCAGACCTACTTTATCCATCATATCTGGCCCGTCTATCTATTCATTATGCCTGTGTTACTTTGTTAAGATATTTCCAGGATAGGTTGCGATATAAATCTCAGTGAGTAGTGAGTTGCTTTTAAGACGACAATATCTTGCTATACCTACGACGATTTTGAAGGGACACTGTATTTCAGGTCTTAAATTATTTACATAATTTACGGAGCTTAGAGCTTATTACCATGCGTCCACTGAAATAGACTGCTCTACGACTACAACCATTGAATATTATATATGTAGGTATGTAGGTACATTTATTGTTGGTGATGTGATGGTACAGTCACCTGCAATAATATATTACTCTTCGAAGGCCGTAAAAATATGTGACAGGCTCTTATGGCTCTACATATACCTATAAGAACGTGTCAGATATTTTTGTGGCCTTCGTTGTGTGACATATTATTGCAGGTGACCGTACAACAATATCAATTTTACATTAACATAACATTACACCTACCTACATACTAGTTTGTGTGCCCACAGTGACCAGAAGGCTTCGCTATTTAATTTCATATTGAGCACATCAAAGGTAACCGCAATACGTTCCTCAACACATCGCTATGACAATGCGGTACATTTTGAAGACCACCCAATTATTTATCAATACATTATTAGCATTCAATGGCGTTGCAGTGCCAAATATCTTAATACTACGTCACAAAACAGTGCGTCACATTTCTTTGAACTGTAAATCGTTTGGAAAAGAATTGACATAGATTAAACACACTACTCAATACATTAATGAAACAGGAACTCAGTTCGTAATAAAAATAACTAGTTCAATCGGTTCGGTGTATAGGAAGGAGCATTCGAAAAGTACAGTAATTTATTTTTGTTTAAAACGATATGTTTTAGTAGGTAATACGTACTGCAGTTAAATATTTCAACAAGGTCCCTTTGAAAATATTAGACGCGACAGGTTATCAGCAACTATCATACGGAGCCTCTCGAAAATAATTATAAGAAAGGGTATCATATCGACGCAGGCCGGTTTGTCGATCTAATTAATACACGACACTTTACATTCTTTCTATTTAGTCTTACGTAAGTTATTTTACAAATGTGTTCTTTGGAAAAAGTAACTGTTACTCCGTGAAGATAGCATGTGCAATTGTGCCGAAATATTGGGAACTCATAAAAACAAATATATACGTGGTATTTACCGCGTTAACGTACACGGGGTATTTTTTACAACACAACTATTATTTATAAGTATACTGTCTTATGTTATGTGTCACAAAACTTTAATTTCACAGTATTGTATTGTGTTGTATCTATAGATTTAGAGAAGAAAAATGCAGACTTCCATTGAGGAATATTTATCGCTTACATGTTCAGCAAGTTGCATTCCGTAGAAAGCTTATCTTACGCCGCCTGGCTCAGGCTTGCAACTATCATTTTATCTTTTATATTTTACCTCAAGAGCAGATGCATACCTACACATTTTTGCAAAAAGTAACATACTCGTAATCAGTCTCGATTAAACTGGAATTAACACAAAAAAGTGTTTAGATATAGAACACATACAATTTTCCAAACCGCGTCATGTCAAAATTTAACAATCAGCTAATTGATTACAAACTGCATGTACATAAGGCATTCTGTTTTCTCAATATTGAAAAGTCACGGCCGCATTGCTCATCTGAAGCCATTCAATATGAATTGGTAAAGATCTGCAGACAATTTGAGTTGCAAATAGAAGTCCATTGAAAGAAGGAACGCGAATGCTGGATGCATTGCGGGTCGTCGAGAGTACGTTACGAGGTACCCCTGACAAATATCCCTGATACAATGAGATGGCCATTCTGCACAATCCTACACATGCGGCTATTGTGCGCGGACAAAGCGTCACACGGCGAGGACTCTAGAACCGAGAACTTAGACGAGAAACTTGAAAAACTTGAATGGAGCTATTCCAGCAATTTCTTCGTAGGCGCGGTTAAAATACTTCCATTGCACAATTTATATTCGTTATGCAACGCCGTGCAGTGTCAAAGTTATATTTTTACACAATTTATCACAACACCAGCATGTTCGGGTAGATAAAAGCCCCAGGTTTTCTAAAGAACTTCTTAGATCAGTCGGCGAAGTGATTTTAACTGGTAAAGTTTTCTCTTTACAGTATCATTTTATGGGACCTGAACTACTACTGGAGCGACTGTAATTACGTGCAGTTAGGGGATGAGTCAGCGGCCGCGAGTGACCTTATCGTTACTGGCAATGGATATGGAAGAAGGTACTTATTGTAGTGCGTCATGTCGGTAGAATGTGTATAATGAGATGGAACATTTCAGTGTCCTTTACAGCCGAACAAAGAAGTACATAATACGATCATATCAAACATGATTAAAACACTTGTATAAGTGCAAAAATATTTGACTAAAACTGGTTTGAGTTAGAATTTTCTGTGGAGTTAGATATATTATTGTTACTAGAAATGTTTAGTTAGTGAGTGAATCTTATTAATATTAGGTAAACGGAAACACGTGCCATTCTATTTAGTATTTCAAGAAATCAACCGTAGGTAGAGGGGTGGAGTAAAGGTTACATTGTCTTTCATTTTATTCACTGACGGGCAGTCAACCTATAAACCAAATTTGTCCAATTGTATGAACAATCCAGGCGCGCGAAATGACTCACTTAATAATGACAATGCACTCAATTTTCGGGGACGCGCACTTAATATACGGGTCCTGTGAACGTCTAAAGTGGCTGTTATTTTGGTCGCATGTTTGGAAATAGACTCGCTCAGGCCAGGATCGATTATCTAATGAGTCACACTCGACATGGTACTGCACTTGGCGTCCCCGACTCACACTGACGGAGGGATGACAAATCGCTTTTAGATCCCATACTACGTTATTCCTTTTGCCGCGTAGGTACAACAATAATTAAAGTCTTTTTATACCACTGCAAAAGCCAGCGCTTTTACTCTTTTGTTTTTCAACGGGTTGTCATTTTTCAGTTCAAATACAAATTTTTCAGTTCCTCGTTTACGGTCAAAGCACAAGCTAATATTCTAGGAAGAGTAAACATTATAATATAAGAAAAATCTGAGCTGCTTTCAAACAAAGTAAAAACTAAAAGGCGGGAATAACGACATTGCTCGGTAGATACCTAATTAAAATAACATGACTCAAGTCATCCATCGTCTTTGAGCCATGAAGCTACAATTCAGTTTTAATATTGTCTTTAGGTACAATATTCGACACTCTTACAAAAATTCGAAGTAGATTTTTTTAAATATTCTATTTTCTGTCCCACTGCTGGGCAAAGGTTCCCTTTCATCCACCACTCATCTCGATTTGATGCATGCTTTCGCCAGTCGCTGCAAGATGCATCGAGGTCGTCCCGCCATCTCTTTTTTGTTCACCAAAGTTTACAGTGAATTTGAATGTATTGGGATTGTATTGTACCTGCTAATATGCAGCCACGGGACTTGCATGAATGTCCTCACTGTATATGTAGGTATTTGGATTAAGAAATAAGAAGCGAGGAGATTTTTGACGCACACGTGACACAGAAAACCGTTAGATGAGGGGAGCGCACGACAGGTCGTTAAGGGAATTGTAGAAATCCTGTTTCAATCAGTGGACGTTTCCACTTGACACGATGTATAGTGCCTGTTTTTATTTTCATTTAAAACTTGAATTAAGTAACAATTTACTCTTATGATAATGGTAAAGACAGCATCAACAGTAGGTAACGGATGAAACAATGCACCAAAAGTGTCTGCCAGTCTGCCACCCTAAATTTTCCACATAGTGACATATCTCGCTTTTTAAAGTGTATTAATTTTACACATAAAACTTATTGTAAAGCTTTTAGAGAATAGTATATTGTATATACATTTGACACGTAGTTTAATGCTTACTATACCACCATTCTTTGGCATTCCCCGCATGTAACTTGCACCATCTTCACTAAGTCAGTCGTGCAGTGCGAGTATAGAAACAATGCACCCACGTCGCAATGCCACTCGCAAGGACTTTCTTTCCAACGTTTGACACGGATACACACAAAGAAAACGTCATTTGCAACAAGGTTTTATACGGTTATAATACAATTTACTTGAAACCGCTTGAGACATAAACGTAGATAGGTACCTATGTTGTTTCTTCAATCGCTATGAGCTATGAGTACGGTTTGTGATGTGACTGCCGCAGGGTTGCATGTTCGATGCAAAAAAATTAATGAATCCGTGACAGTTACTGCAATACGCCATTATGGGAAAGTTAATGTAACCTCATAGCTCAAAAATGAAGTCAAATGAAAGTAAATAACATTAATATTATTTAGAAGTTATTTGTAAATAAAATCCGCTAAAGGTACCTACTTACAGTATTAATGTTGAGATTTAACCACATTTCAGAACGCTTGCTTGTTTATAGGTAGATAAAACCTTAGTGCGGAATGGGCAGCGCAATCTTCCTTTATTTAACAAGCCAGACAGTTCGGAATTCAATAAAATGGCCGAGAAAAGGAAAGCGTGTTTTCTATTTGATAAAGTGAGAATTATACTTGCCCAAAAAGAACAGAAAACTAGCGGCATTCCGTAAAGTAGGGATCCACTGACGTAACTTTCCTTCGAAGGGAAAGGGAAATTACTTACGACCGACAAGGGGAAAACAAACTACAAAAACAGTTTAGCATAACGTGTTGTTTCATGGAACCCTTTCCGGGGTCCCGATATACAACGGTGTGAATTGTAATAAATAAGTAAGACTGATGCTTTGCATTTTCCTCTATATCATGATAGTTTAAAACGAAACGTTTACTAAAGAAGAACCGCAATTACCAGTAAAAGGACGAACATGGAGAAAAACCGTTTGATTCTACACAAGAAACGCAGCGTAATCCGCAAACTGCTCCTAAAGCACTGCAAACTCTAAATCCGGGAAAGAAAATCCTCGGAAAAACTGGTGCAAACTCGAATTAAATAGTCGTATCAGGGTGGCGACAGTGGGAATCCATCAAGGGCCTCGATCGCAGCGATAAACGCGCCCCGCTCCTGCGCGAGCGGAAAAATCGCAATTTGATGGCGCCATCTAGCGATCTGAACCCGCAATCAGCCTGAAGGACACGACGTGCTTAAATATATTTGTTAACTGGCGATGATGACACGTTCTACTGACATTTTTATTAGTCGGGGTGGGCTAGAGTTGCCGGTTGCTTCTGTAGCTACTCATTTTAACATAAAGTCCGAATTAGGGTCGGATTAGATTGCGAATCATTAACTGGAATGAATAACATTTTAGTAGCAAAAAATATACTAATATAATTTAAATTTCTATAATGGAAAATCTCCGACAAGAACAAAGGGCATTTTCACTTTTCTAGGAAAAATTATAAACTTTCACGTCTAAGCTTCATAGATCAATCTATATTTTATATTATTTATACATTGTCCTCTAATTTGTATCTTATATATTTAGAGGTTATATTATATAAAATAAAATATAGATAATATAGAAAAAGAAAAGGTAATGCTGTATATAGAGTAAACTCAGAATATCGCAAATTCTTCATAGCTGGTTTGGGTTATTTCCCAATGGATATGGACTATAAATTCTACTCGGCGACATTTGGTCACAGATTCAAAATTGTATTGCCACGAGTGTAAAAGTTGTCTGCACAGCACATGTTGTATTTTTGCATACTCTATAGTTCGTTTTTTTTAGCATTACAAAGAACTCCACAGAAGTAAGTGTACAGTTTTTATCAGGCTCTTTAATTGTTAATAATTATTGAATTATCTAATGTAGCACGGTCAATACATATAATTTACTTCAAATTATTACCGCTAAAAGTGCCGGATTTGGAACCACAAGCTTACTTCTGCGAAGTTCTTTCTAATGCTAAAAAAAACGAACTATAGTGTTGTGAATAACGCTCATTTCGAGGCTTAAAGACTCGAACCCTTAATACTCTCGAGGCTTAACGCGTCAAAGCGGCAAAGACGATTTGTTACATCCATACGCGTAAAATAAATAAATACGATTCTCAAATATAGTCGAGTCTTCAAGAATTACGCGTCTTGAGGACTGGAGTCTTTAAGCCTAAAAATAAGCGTTATTCACAACACGAGTAATTTCGCATGTAAGTACTTATATACCTACAAGTGAGTGAGTGTTTAAATCTGCGATATCTCAGGTCAAGTGACTAAAAGTTATTTATGTAATAAGAAAGTAAACAACACCAAGGTTAAGGTTAAATCAGTACGTGCCCTTACATATATACAATGTTAAAATGAAAGAGTAATAAATAGTACCTACAAAGCGTGGGCCTTCGCCCCGTGGGCGTAGCTGGATAAAGCGTACCGTATCTCGCAGGCTATATTTAACCACCACACCACCAAGCTAAACTCAGATTGTACATGAAACTATCAAACTGATAACAGTAATTGGATAAAAATATATTATTTAATCTAATAAGGTTTACTCTGGTAATTCCGAATGTCGAAAACTTTCGGATAATTCCGAAAAGAGACTTTTATTATGATGAAATTAAGGGTGATTTTCATCTGAATTTCGGAATTATCCGACATTCGGTATTACCCGAATACACCTTACATGAACTTCTTTGTTATTGTTTGAGTTGTGTCGTTCTTGGAATAATCAAAGTTAGTTCTACACAGTGCAGTGCAAATGTTAAGGTCTTCGTTGTGCAATGCTTAACTGTGCTAAAATGTCATAAGGCCGAAAATTATTTTAATATCAAATAATTTGTGCGTGTATTGTTTTTATAAGTGCTAGAAATATTCTTTGGGTCCGATGCTTAGCTCCGATGGTTTTAGTGTTCTCACTCTGATAGTAAGTTTGTCGTACCTGCAAACTTACTGCCGTATTCGAACTTCAAGATATTCACAAGAGACGACACGTACTAGATCCAGTCTAGATACGTTATAGTTTAGATATCAACTAGTTTTCTTTTGCAGCGCAATTCGAGCAACCAATGTCACTGTCAGTAAGATATCTATTATATGTGAATTGGATCTCTATAAGTCATATCCTGTGAAAATCGTTCAAGAGTATCTGCAGAATCGCAAATTTGACAGGTTAGATCTTAAACATATCGTTATCTTATCTTTGTGATGTCTAAAAGATATCTAGATGTCTATTTCAAAATCCGAATCGGGCCCTTAGCTTCGTACCTGAACGAAACTTTAGGTAGGTATTTGTTTTGTTGTAGTAGTCTTAGTAGTAGCAGTAAAAAAGTTGATTGTACAAAAATCAAAACAAAACAGGAAAAATAATATTCGTCATTAGTACAAAGGCGAACAGATTTGATTTTTATGTATTAGTTGAAAAAATAGTCACTAGTCAAAGGGAAAACACTATTAAGGAGTGTACCTAACAAGCCATGTTGTAACATAATATATGTCCATAGGATGTGTAGGTATAGGCTGTTGACGATCACTTTCATATTCAAAAATATGTCCAGTTAGCTAAATAAACATTTGTTTCTTCCAAATGGGTAACTACAGGGGCTTTGCAACAGTTTCCGATACTCATAAATTAATATAAAATGTTGCGCCATTTCAGGAAACTTCTCTATATTTTTCCGTTAAAACATATGGAAACATATGCGAGCTAGCGTTATGCATATACCTATCTCCGTATAATATTTATTCAGACGGCATGCAAAAGCGTGGGTATCAAGTCTATCGCCATGTACACCCGGCAACCCTTTTATAATAGCAATAAGGATAAAAATAGGTTACAACATACAGTGCGCCGTTAGTACCTACGTCATGTCCTCAACGATATTGGATCATATACGCGCCTGATTGCAACGATCTGCGTTTCTTAGCAGAATAGATCGTTCTTGTCTTTAGAACTGGGGATAGAAGATTTGTACGTTCAAAGCACCTAAGCCTTGCTTGATAAGAAACACTCCGAATACGTTTTTTTTATTTGCATTGCAATAATTTAGAACAAAGTATTATGTCAAAAACCACGGATCAATCTGTTAAAAGCAGTCTCCGTTTACCGTACCTAATACCTGTGGATTCGAATACAAAGAGAAATATGAACCATTATAGAAGGTACATTGTTTTTACAAACGAGGCCCGTTTTAATCCATCATAATTTAGAGTTTGTTTTAAAGAAATACGGAGTTTGCATAAACTAAATAACCGCTCGGTTCCCTTTAATAAAGCCAGTGAAGTTAAGTAGGTCAGACTGTCAATCTTGTGCTGACGTCACGAGTCAGACTATACAATAATGGTAACATTCCATTTCTGACCGCAGCTGCACTACTGGTACTGAACGCGTCGATGTTGTTGTCAATTTCCATAGTAAAATGAACAGTAGTGCAGCTGTCGTTGGAAATGGACTGTCACCTTAAAAGTACACCTACTACAGTTAGGTAGCTCGAGTTTATCTAGTGTCCAAGGAATCTCAACGCAACGATATAATATTGGTTAACATTTTAGATATTGTGAAATAAATAGTCTTTTACGGTTTACAATCTAACCGTAATATATTTCTAACAAATAGGCGCAAGTCGTTGTCTAAATCATTATAGGTAGGTAGTTAAAATTAGAAGTAATGTAATCATGAAACACTTACTGTTTCATGATTACATATTTATTTGAATCTACTAGTTACTAGTAGGAATAGAGGAGTAGAGGGCGTGCACCCAGTAGATAGTCAGATGTGGTCCAAAATATTACCCAGACTTCGCTCCAGGCAACGATGCAGTTGGCCGAAGATCGAGAGGCCTGGAGAGCAGTGGTAGGACGAATAACCCATAGGAGTCACGTCCCTCAGACATGAGGTGACGACCACGAAGAAGAGTTACTAGTAATGTAACAATCGGATAATCGAAAACGATATAATTAAGTGGACGTGAGTTTGTTCAGTCGTTTTTAGGGTTCCGTACCCTAAGGGTAAAAACGTAATGTTTGCGTAATGGTACAAAACCCTTCGTGCGCGAGTCCAACTCGCACTTGGCCGGTTTTTTAAATTAATGTGAGCGGTATTCGAAACGAAATTCATTCATTTGTAATTGACATGTCGATCGCTTTGTTTAGCAGGAAAAACGGTTTAAATTGTCGTCTGAAAATTCCAGATGTCGTCAACCCCCACGGGCGTAAATACGTGAACTTTTCAGGGGTGATCAGGTTCAAGAGGAAGGTACCTTTGTTGTCTGTGAGTTTACACGAAATCCCTAAGCCTGTGCGAAGGGAAAACCAGGTTTGCATCTGTTACATTCTAGACGAGGGTAATGGCTGATTTAGACGGAGTGCGAACTCGCATGCGAGTTTCATTACATTGCGGTTTTTGATTGGCGAGTTGAATTGGACGTAACCAACAGTCCGCAATGTAGCTATAAAATCGCATGCGAGCTCGCGCGCCGTCTAAATCAGCCCTTTACTGAAACTCTAGAACTACTAAACTTAGTCTAAGCGCTAGGATTTGATAAAACAAATCCTCAAAATATACTTACTATATTTAGATATATTTTGTTTTGTACCTAAATATCATAGCCATTTTTAGAACTATTTAAAAAAAATATGTATTGCGATAACATACCCAGCAATTTAAAAACAAATATCATAAATGAAAATAAAATACAACAATATTTCGTAACTACCTAATTAAACTATTATGATACGATACCTCATTACTTTTAGCAGAGTACTCAAAGAAAACAAATGCCAAGCACTTAAATAATTCGCCGACATAATGCTAGCTATTCTGGTGCTCGAATTACCTTTCCATAAATCTTTCGAAATATCTCGAAGACACTGATGACAAATAGCCCATACAACCATTTCCAGTCGCCGTTACGACACGGTGTAGACACATCTTGTGTAGACACCGTCTGTTTCGGTCACAATTCCAGTCGCAGAGTCGTCGCCGTGTCGACACAGTTACCAGAAATGGGGAAGGGTCGACACATGACACAAAGTGACATAAAGTGTGGTCGCCGTGTGCACACATTGTTTCGGGTTTGCGACTACTTTATGCCAAAATCATTCGTTCATTCGTTCATTTTGTTCCTGTCAAATGGAAACTGTCAGATGGAAAAATAGTTAAATAAAAATAAGTGACATTAATACGCCATCTCTAAAACGGATTACAAGACGTAATTATATATTGTTTGCATTTATATTACAATAGGACTTAAATTATTATGGGGAATTAAACTGCTCGAGTGATTTGATAAACTAAGTGTAATATAATCAACGCGCCACCACATTGTTTTAGTTTAGCCGGAAAGGAAATTGTTTACTTCTCAGTGCTTGTGTTCATAAATATATTATTTGATGCATTTTTAGTACTTCGATGCGTATACTATACTTAAATAACAGAAATAACGCTTTACATACTACGAAACTTGTTAATTATGATGTATAAATATGGTTTAAGGCTGAGAAATATTGCAGTCACAAAGTAGTCGCAAATGTTTCGACTTTGTGTCGACTCTGTGTAGACACATGACACGCGCTGTCAAAAGTAATAACAAAGTTACTGGATTTGCAAAATGGCTCCTTGTGTTCATTTGTTTTCAGATATTCTCAAAGTGTAAAAATGACGTGGTCAGAGATGGGACTTAATCGATTAACTGTTTATTCGACTAATTAATGGAATAAAAAAAGTTAATCCTCAAATTTTAATCACGATTAGTTTAGTCGACCTAACATAGATTGAAATTGAATTAATCTGAACATTAATCGAATAAATTATCGATTAAATCTCGGTTGGAAGTTGACAGGGGGCCATTTTTGTACGTAAAAATAATAGAAATGTCTTGCATGCAGATGGTAGCCAAACACTTTGTCATAAAAGTCGAGATGGGTGTCTATTTATAGGTTTTAGGGAGTGCCGATTTCGAAAATGATGACCATTTTGGAATCCAAAATGGCGGCCATGCACTGTGTCATAAAAGTCGTCATGGATGTCGTTTTATACGTTTTAGGGGGCCCCAATTTTGAAAATGATGACCATTTTGGAATCCAAAATGGCGGCCATGCACTATGCCATAAAAGTCGTCAGGGGTCTCGTTTTATAGGTTTTAGGAGGCGCAGATTTCAAAAATGATGACCATTTTGGATTCCAAGATGGCGGCCATGCACTATGTCATAAAAGTCGTCATGGATGTCGTTTTGTAGGTTTTACGGGGCCCCGATTTAGAAAATGATGACCATTTTGAAATCCAAAATGGCGGCCATGCACTATGTCATAAAAGTCGTCATGGGTGTCGTTTTATAGGTTTTAAGGGGCGCAGATTTCGAAAACGATGACCAATTTGGATTCCAAGATGGCGGCCATGCACTATGTCATAAAAGTCGTCATGGATGTCGTTTTATTGGTTTTAGGGGGCCCCGCTTTCGAAAATGATGACCATTTTGGAATCCAGAATGGCGGCCATGCACTATGTCATAAAAGTCGTCATGGGTGTCGTTTTATAGGTTTTGGGGGGCGCAGATTTCGAAAACGATAACCATTTTCGATTCCAAAATGGCGGCCATGCACTATGTCATAAAAGTCGTCATGGATGTCGTTTTATGGGTTTTAGGGGGCCCCGATTTAGAAAATGATGA
The DNA here is from genome assembly GCF_963556715.1 of Cydia fagiglandana. Taxonomy (NCBI): domain Eukaryota; kingdom Metazoa; phylum Arthropoda; class Insecta; order Lepidoptera; family Tortricidae; genus Cydia; species Cydia fagiglandana. Next base: position 9,635,727 of record NC_085944.1, on the reverse strand, counting down.
CCATTTTGAAATCCAAAATGGCGGCCATGCACTATGTCATAAAAGTCGTCATGGATGTCGTTTTATAGGTTTTGGGGGGCGCAGATTTAGAAAATGATGACCATTTTCGATTCCAAAATGGTGGCCATGCACTATGTCATAAAAGTCGTCATGGATGTCGTTTTGTAGGTTTTAGGGGACGCAGATTTCGAAAATGATGGCCATTTTGGAATCCAAAATGGCGGCCACGCACTATGTCATAAAAGTTGTCATGGGTGTCGTTTTATAGGTTTTAGGGAGTGCAGAATTCGAAAATGATGACCATTTTGGATTCCAAGATGTCTGCCGTGCACTTTGTCATATAAGCCGTCATAGATGTTGATTTATAGGTGTTAGGAAGAGCAGATTTCGAAAATGATGACCATGACCAACAAAACTTGTCGTTGGTGTCGTTTTATAGGTTTTAGGGGGCGCAGATTACGAAAACGATGACCATTTTGGATTCCAAAATGGCGGCCATGCACTATGTTATAAAAGTCGTCATGGATGTCGTTTTATAGGTTTTAGGGGGCCCCGCTTTCGAAAATGATGACCATTTTGGAATCCAGAATGGCGGCCATGCACTATGTCATGAAAGTTAACATGAGTGTCGTTTTATAGGTTTTGGGGGGCGCAGATTTCGAAAACGATAACCATTTTCGATTCCAAAATGGCGGCCATGCACTATGTCATAAAAGTCGTTTTATAGGTTTTAGGGGGCCCCGATTTAGAAAATGATGACCATTTTGAAATCCAAAATGGCGGCCATGCACTGTCATAAAAGTTGTCATGGGTGTCGTTTTATAGGTTTTGGGGGGCGCAGATTTAGAAAATGATGACCATTTTGGATTCCAAAATGGTGGCCATGCACTATGTCATAAAAGTCGTCATGGGTGTCGTTTTATAGGTATTAGGGGGCGCAGATTTCGAAAACGAAGACCATTTTGGATTCCAAGATGGCGGCCATGCACTATGTCATAAAAGTCGTCATGGATGTCGTTTTGTAGGTTTTAGGGGACGCAGATTTCGAAAATGATGGCCATTTTGGAATCCAAAATGGCGGCCACTCACTATGTCATAAAAGTTGTCATGGGTGTCGTTTTATAGGTTTTGGGGGGCGCAGATTTAGAAAATGATGACCATTTTGGATTCCAAAATGGTGGCCATGCACTATGTCATAAAAGTCATCATGGGTGTCGTTTTATAGGTATTAGGGGGCGCAGATTTCGAAAACGATGACCATTTTGGATTCCAAGATGGCGGCCATGCACTATGTCATAAAAGTCGTCATGGATGTCGTTTTGTAGGTTTTAGGGGACGCAGATTTCGAAAATGATAGCCATTTTGGAATCCAAAATGGCGGCCACGCACTATGTCATAAAAGTTGTCATGGGTGTCGTTTTATAGGTTTTAGGGAGTGCAGAATTCGAAAATGATGACCATTTTGGATTCCAAGATGTCTGCCGTGCACTTTGTCATATAAGCCGTCATAGATGTTGATTTATAGGTGTTAGGAAGAGCAGATTTCGAAAATGATGACCATGACCAACAAAACTTGTCGTTGGTGTCGTTTTATAGGTTTTGGGGGGCGCAGATTTAGAAAATGATGACCATTTTGGATTCCAAAATGGTGGCCATGCACTATGTCATAAAAGTCGTCATGGGTGTCGTTTTACAGGTATTAGGGGGCGCAGATTTCGAAAACGATGACCATTTTGGATTCCAAGATGGCGGCCATGCACTATGTCATAAAAGTCGTCATGGATGTCGTTTTGTAGGTTTTAGGGGACGCAGATTTCGAAAATGATGGCCATTTTGGAATCCAAAATTGCGGCCACGCACTATGTCATAAAAGTTGTCATGGGTGTCGTTTTATAGGTTTTAGGGGGCCCTGATTTCGAAAATGATGACCATTTTGGAATCCAAAATGGCGGCCATGCAGTATGTCATTAAAGTCATCATGGCTGTCGTTTTATAGGTTTTAGGGAGCGCAGATTTCGAAAATAATAACTATTTGGGAATCAAAGATGGCGGCCATGAACTATGTTAAAAGTCGACATGGATGTCGTTTTGTTTGTCATGGTCATCATTATCAAAATCTGCTCTTCCTAACACCTATAAATCAACATCTATGACGGCTTATATGACAAAGTGCACGGCAGACATCTTGGAATCCAAAATGGTCATCATTTTCGAATTCTGCACTCCCTAAAACCTATAAAACGATATCCATGACGACTTTTATGACAAAGTGCACGGCACACATCTTGGATTCCAAACTGGTCATCATTTTCGAAATCGGCACTTCCTAAAACCTATAAAACGATATTTATGACGACTTTTCTGACAAAATACGTAGCGGCCATCTTGGATTATAAAATGATCATCGTTTTCGAATTCTGCACTCCCTAAAACCTATAAATCGACATCCGTGACGACGCAAGTTATCTTTATTTTCAGATCTAACAAATTGCTACAGAATACAAAGGACAAAAAAAGAAGCGAGGAGGTAATGAAACAAGCAAACATACAGATGATTCCTCGACGCAATTGGATGCTTCTTAAATTGTGTCCAGATTTATTTGTCATAAAAGTTTTTATTTTTCACGTATTACTGTCACAAGTTCCGTGACATTTCGACCTTGTAATTTTTTAAGTAAATGGTTTTGTTTATCTGTGAGGATCTCACTAGAATAATATAATCAAGGTATGTTTATATTTGATAATTGAAATAGTAACGCAAAAAAAAATTATATTTGTGTCTTATAATCCTACCGAAGACTTTTATTTTTCCTTTTCCTTCTACACAAGTTTGGTCAAGTAATAAGAATTTAGGGCTCTCAATTTTATTTTGACTTCTACAACAGTAAAGCTACGAGGCCATGTTTGGTATCGTTTTCGTATAAATTCGCAGTACCAAATTTAGTTATGGTATCACATTGACACCATTCCAAAGTAAAAACATATAAACTTACTTTCTCTTAAACTCCTCTTCACGCTTAAACTGCTGAACAGTTTTAATTTAAATTTAGTACACATATATTTTGAGTCCCGAGACAGGACATAATAAGTTATCTCAAAAATCATCCTTCAAAGGTGTGAAATGAGGTGTAGGGGGGAATTCAGAATTGACTTCTTGAAGTTAATACTGTTTAAGTTTAGGTTTGAAGTCATGTTTTTTTTATCATTTTTAACTAAATCAAAGATGTAGACCTTCCCAAATTTAATATAAATCGGTTCAGCGGTTATTGATTTCCCGTACAAATTTCCACGCCACTTTTCACACCTTCAAAAGATGATTTTGGTTATAAGATCTATCCTATGTCCTGTTCCGGGATGCAAACTATTTCTATACCAAATTTCAACGAAATCGGTTCAGCGGTTAAGCGTCAAGAGGAGTTTAAAAAAAACCGACCAAGTGCGAGTCGGACTCGCGTATTAAGGGTTCCGTACATTAAGTCCGACTCGCGCTTGACTGCACATTTCTAATAGGTTTTCCTGTCATCTATAGGTAAAGAACTATTTTGTGTATTCAGACAGACAGACATACAGACGCACGAGTGATCCTATAAGGATTCCGTTTTATGCTTTTGAGGTACGGAACCCTAAAAAGATTTTTTCATCACACTTGCTCGGAAAAGATGTATTTACACGTAGGGCTTGCGGGCGGGAAATTGAAATTTTCGCCCTAGGGCGGAAAAAATCTTTTCCGAGCAAGTGTGATGAAAAACACTTATTTACACGTAGGGCTTGCGGGCGGGAAATTGAAATTTTCGCCCTAGGGCGGAAAAGTGTTTTATACAGAAGTTTGTTTTTATTAATTCTCCTTTTTTTCCTTACAAGTGTGATGAAAAACATTGTGTGTGCCACGGGCGGTAAAGAAATTCCGAACTCGTGAACATTTTAAGCCCTCGCTTCGCGTCGGGCTTAAAATTGACACTCGTTCGTAATTTCTTATTTCCCGCCCTTAATACACAATGTACTATTTTAATTTTGTGGAATGGTTTCCATGTTAAATGGATTCAGCAACCCAGATTTATACGAAAACGATACCATACACGGCCTAGCACCTTCACTGATGTAGATATATCAAGATAAAATTGAGAGCCCTAAATAAACTTTCAAGAGCGGATATCTCAAAAACTATTCAACATATCGAAAAAATTGACTGAATAAACTTGTAACAAATTAAATTAACTTTCATTTTGTATAAGTGGCCATGTCGCTAAGATGCATAGTTTCCGAGATATAATCGAAAAACCGGAAAATGGGACATTCAAAGCCCCCTCTCTTCCCCCCGCTCAAGGGCTACGGCCGGGGACTTTTGATATGTTCACCTCCTAACTTGTCCAAACCAAGTTACAGAGTCAAAAATTGTGTTCCGAGCATTTCCCTCTACAACTTTTTTGAGCATTCGTTGGCTGACCTAAGTAGCTTATTGCATTTCTTTAAAAACTTTTCTGTAAAAGGTTGACGGGTGTTGGGTGTTTATATGGTTTTGGTCGATTATTATCATTTGCATCGCCCATGATGACTTACTAGAATTACTTACGAGCACACGAGACACTAATAGTAGTTTGACAAACCTTGGTTTTCAAGAGGTATTTTATATTGACATTTGCTGTCACAAATTTGCTGTCAGATTTAGTCGCAAACCGCACGCAAAGTGCACACAAATGTGTCGACACCTTGTTACGGAAAAGTGTACACACGGCGACGACACTTTGTTTCGAAACAATTCTAGACACATTGTGTGGACTCTGTTACGACACATCTGACATTTAGTTACCACTTTGATGATTCTGCGACTGGAATGGTTATATGGGAGGAGCTATCAGTTAAACGAGTTAAAGGCGTTTACACACAGATCCTTGACCCTGGCGCAGTGGGTCGCTGCGGCCAGACAGTCGCCGGCGCCCTTCCAGAACCAAATAAATATCGGTAGGTAGGTAACTATATACGTACTTCTACACTGCAGCACAGAATAAATAATAGTACTACCGTACAGAAAGGAAACTTCCTACAAAACCGAAGTTTGACAGCGGTTCAGGGTTGAATCATGCTATCCCTTTCTAATATATGGCACTATCCCTTTCGGCTATTTAGGGCTGCCAAAATTCAAGTGATTATCTTATCTGTGGTCGTGCAAGCAAAAGGAAGTTAAGTAGTGCCAACCTTAATAATTGCTCGGAGCAATGCTGAGCCGAGCGGAGCCGAGTTTGGCCGAAGTCAGGAATTTCGCACCCCTGACTGCAGTAGTACACTTGCCCCATTTTAAAAAACATCGTCTCTTTCTAACAATTCACAAACGTCAAAGTGACAAACGGACATAAGTGTAACCTACATTAGGTACAACAGGGTTACCCGGCAGACTAAAATAGAATTGGGAAACTTTTTTGAGTAACGACAGTCTACAGTACGGACAAATCACGAGAATGATGTGAGGTTAGTACTCTCATTCCGCCAAATTCTTTAGATGTAGGTACTCATTTGGCAAAGTTGAAGGAATTTCTATGCAAACTGTATGCGTTTTCATTGCTCCCGTCCAAGTACAGTACGGTTCAATACCTACCGGTCCTATACCTTATTTGTTCACGGTAAACAATAAATGACTTCTATTCTATTTTATTCTATTCTATTCAATAGAAATTGCGAATAATGTACCTATGCAAACCAACTAATTTACAAACCAACTAATTTATATCTCGCACTTTTGAAGGGCCAGTTTATCGATATTTTTTTTATTATATTTAATTGCTAGTTATAATATTTCTTTGACAAATTTTAGTTCATATGTCAAATGCAAACAAAGTCTGTCATATTTGATTACATTATTTTCCATTTCTATAGAACTCCACTTTAGTTAAGTTACCGCTTGTTTCATTTCAAGCACCTGTCTTATAGTACCTATGCGTGTGCAGCAGTATTCCGCGAAATAGATCATTTTAATGGATATAACAACAATGCATGTTCAAAAATATACCAATTACACTATCAGTCTATTACATACCTACATACTTACTACTCTTATACTCGGACTAACGTAATGATACTAATAGTACCTATCCAATTACAAATGTCATAAAATGGTAGGCTGTGCAAACCAACATTACAGCTCCTATAATATTTCACTATAGCATACCCGCTATTCTTTTCATCGCCCTGGCATTCTACCAAGCGTCTTTTTATTCAACAACAGGGTGGGGGCGCAATCAATGTTCTACAGAAAGATCAGAGCCTAAGCGATTTTATTTTTCATACGACTATTAAACTCCGCGACCCAATGTTTTTTACGTCCTATCAGTTCCCTTTCTGTTTTTGATAACTACACCTATAAAACGTGAATAACGCGGGGAATCATTTTATTCTCTTCCCTCGTTACTTTTTTATGATTTCAACTGTCATGACATCTCTTTTACAAGCCATTGTCGTAATAAAATTACAACGCACGCATACTAGGTAAATTTGTCGTAATTTTAACTCACATTTATAGACGGGTCTATCGCGAATGTATTTTATTATCTTTATTTACCGACGTTTCGACACAGGTTTCACTGGTCGTGGTCGCGGCTAACTGATGTCCAAGCAAAATGTCAAAACAGATGTTTGTGTAACTACCCGACGAAAAGTGTATGAAAAAGATAAATAAATAGGTAAATTCGCGATTAGGGTTGAAAACACCTGGAAAAATTCCCGTTTTTTTCTAAAAGCCATGTTTCTTTAAGTTTTATTCGCTAACAATGCTTATTCGTTTTTTTGAAAACTAATATCACTTAATTTATATATTTTCCGAAAAAAATACAAAAAAAATCGGAAATAAACGAAAAAAAAACGCACTTTGAAAAGAACTTTTTCCATTTATATTTAATTCATAGAGGTAACACCTGCTTAGTCGTGTATTTGTGAGCATTTTTCAAAGTCAATAGATTGACTTTGACGCTGTCGTTATAGTTTAAAAAAGTTTCGGTTCTTTCCCAATAAAACTGAAAAATACGGAATAAACGAAAATTTCAAAACGTCCTGTGAGTTAACATGTGTTCAAAACACGGAAGGTTTAATTTTTTCCTACGGAAACCAACAAAAAAGTTCCTTCAACCAAATAACGTCCACAAACTTGAGTAATTAATGTTTTCCCGAGAGTTTTCCGCCCACGTAAGAACGACTTCGGTAATATGGGTTATCTCAGAAAAACTGTGACGAAACTTCCGAACAAGTTACCGAGTGCCACCGGAGAATGTCATTGACAAATTGTTGAATAAAGTAATTCAAATTTATGCTCCCTTCGACCTTAAATGAATCCTTGAAAAATGGAAATCTCACTCGGTGCTATGTAATTATTACTTGTTAGGTTCACTTTATAGTCTGAGCTTGATAATGAGGCAGCATGTTGTAGCCGCTACGGGTTTGCAGAGAGGGTTAAGTATAGGTACTCTAATTGCATGGTATTGCGGTTTATTCTCAAAGAAGTTGCCATAACTTCTTTGAGAATCTTCTTCCTCGCGTTATCCCGGCATTCTGCCACGGTTCATGGGAGCCTGGGGTCCGCTTGACAACTAAACCCATGATTTGACGTAGGCACTAGTTTTACGAAAGCGACTGCCATCTGACCTTCCAACCCAGAGGGTAAACTAGGCGCCATAAATTCTTTGAGAATAATAGTCTTATTTATCCGACAGCGCGACGCAAAGGATGGTAATGTGTTTATCAGTCTATGTACATGTATGTTTGTTCCTTTGTAGTACTACAGAGACTAAAAGTGTAGGGAGACCTAGACGCAAGACAATGACAGTAACAACTAAACAATATGGCGATAATCAGATGCCATATTCTGCAAAAAAATAATGAAAATGGACATACATAGGTACTATCTAGAGTGGGGTATCGTTTTATAGGGTTCTTAAAATTACCTACGAGTATCTTTAGATTTCTTATAACATTTTAATTTGCAAAATGAAAAAAAAGTTTTCGTTCTAAAATAGACTTTCATCTTTTAAAGATAGTTGCAATAGCTAAAAAGATGTATTTCAGATTATTTACATTATTTTAGCAATACAAACACAACAGCCGCAGTTAATTGAAAACCCAGAAAATGGGATCAAAAAGGTCCGGAATCGTCTTTCCCCGACTTTTGATCTTATCTAAACTGCTTTCTTGATTTATATGTCAGACCCTGCGTTTCAGTCTGTGTTTAGAAAACAAAAATAAAATGCGGCCGCGATATTTAACGTGGAAAATAAAATAACTCTAGCAGTGTGCTATGCAACTTACAAAAAACACATTCTAGGTACGGTCAGCCAAGAAAGTGGTCTACCACTTTTCGACTCCATCAATCAGATGATAGAGTTGAAAAGTGGTAGACCACTTTCTTGGCTGACTGTACTTACTTATTTCACACGTGCCAACCTTAAACATTTTAGTCGGCGGAACTTAATTGATGTAGGAACTACTAGGTGCCTAGTTTATTTTAATACGAAGTGTGTTCAGGGTTTTAGGCGCAATTTCTCAGGTCTCAATTATCCCTCTTTCTATGTCATTAAAATGCATTGCAATATTTAAGACGCATACCTATTAAATACATACAAAAATAATACAACACTAACCTACGTTTCTATATTTTTCTATTACATCGTCTATGATGTAGTCTTATCGCAAATATGAAAGTTTATTATATTTGGACATTTGTGTTACCTACTTCAACACGCAAAAACAACTATCTAAACATATGTGGGGTAAAATACTACATACAACAAATAGCCTGTTCATTTATAACCCCGATTAGCATGCAGGTAGGATATCTAAGATATATTTACACCGGGAATAATCCAATAAAGTCTGAAAGTTAGTGCGGGATGGCACTATAGGTGTAGTGCCTAGTACCGAATTGTCAATTAAATAACTTAACTGCGCAAATAAAGTCGCGGGCAAGCACTAGTGAGAAAACGTGGACTATTTTAACTTTTACTGCTTGCAATTAAGTCAATATATTAAATATTTCGGCTTATCTTAGGACTAATCTGGCACAAATGACCGCATTGCAAGATTTGTACAAGTCAGTGATAAAAAAACCGGCCAAGTGCGAGTCGGATTCGCGTTTCAAGGGTTCTATAATTGTTTTTCCAATTGTTAACTTAACCTATGCAAATGGCCTCTTACACGTACACGTTGCCCGCATTATACAGGGTGCTTCCTGTAACAGGAGCAATAAATTAAACTAAAGGCTGTACTTTGTACTAGTGTACTCCTCAAACTGACCAATATTTGTTCAGCAACTTTTAAAAATTAAATCCTTTAGACTTCCTCTATTTCATACAAAATAAATATTGCCTTCAATGTACGCTGACATCAGTGTGTTTGACGTTACTTGTCACGCTTTTAATATAACCAAATTTGCAATACATTTCGTCTTAGAATAAACTTTAAAGTGTAATAAAAATCAAACCATGAGTTATTTTCAAAAGTTGCTGAACAAATATTGGTCAGTTTGAGGAGTACAGCCTACAGTTTAATTTATTGCTCCAGTTACAGAAAACACACTGTATAGGAACCAAAAATTTGCAACCCGTTGAAATTTACGTTACACAAAATTAATATTGCGGTTGCACTACACCGACCGACGCGTCACTCACAGGGCCGGCGTAAAGCCGCCGAAAGCTCACATGACCATTTGATCACTGGAACGGTAAGGGCTTATACAAAATTGTAGTATTTATATTGAATTATAACATGTTTTAACTAATGGCAAATATCGAGTAGAAATTCACACGGACACATAATTTTAAATTTACCTTAAAATATAAACTTATTATAAAGTTGTCTCCATACAAATTTAACGTAATATTTTTATTTTTAGTGTACCTTGTAGTGTAAGACGATTACTTGCCAAATTCGATAGTTCATAGGTCAACGGGAAGTACGCTATTAATTTGGATTCCCTTTAAGGCCTGTGCACACCGGCTGCGTGTGCGTGACGTGCACGTGCGCGTGCGGCGTTGTAGTATACAGATCCTTATGAGAGATGTCACACCGCTTGCGTGACGTGTGCGTGTGCGGCTCCAACATTTTAGCGCACGCACACGCGCACGTCACGCACACGCAAGCCGGTGTGGCTCGGCCTTTAGTGTCGACTGTCGAAATATTCATTTTTCGTGGCATAAACGGCCGTATTATTTTTTTGCGCTAACTTAGAAGTTTTTTTTTACAGCTTCAAGGGGCTGTAGACTGAGTATATGATTTTAATTTCAACTCGATACACAGACAGACAGACGGACGGAGGAACAACAAAGTAATCCTATAAGGGTTCCGATTTTTCCTTTCTAGGTACTACATAACCCTAAAAACACGAAAACATGTCTGATTGTCATTATATTTCAGTTGTATAGGTATTTTAGCTACAGATGTAAAATAGCTAGTAATAGAGCCAAGCGACCCCCAGTTGTTCGCATGAAATAAATTATGATCCCTACTTATTTACTCGTACATAACGTAGATTTCGGAAAATATGTCTTTTAATCCAAATGACGCGTACTTACTTTTAAATTAATTTTCACTCGGTTGCCATCGGTTGGAATTAGGACACCATCTTTTATTTATAACAACAGGAGTTCCTAAATAATTACGTCATTGTCTTTACTTTATACTTGGTATTACTAGCCAGATTTTAGGTCTAGCTTCAACATCGGCACGTAACCTTCACATCGTACTGAGTCGTCATATTTAATATGCGTGGTAGATGCCAAATGCGAATATTTTCTACATCGGAGCATCTAAGAATATTCAAGAAAAATAAGTAGATAGATAGATACCTACCAAAATCGTAACAAATTCGTTAGATTTTGCAATTTTTTGTTTCTGTTTATCTGGATCATAAGCAAATGAACGATGAATGGATGACTGTAAGTTTATATTGAAATAAATAAATGAAATGAAATGAATTGCCCCGACAGAGTGTCGACGTCATTCCGCCGTGTGGGTCTGTTTAAACCCTTGAAGCTGTTTAGAATTAATATTGACACCGAATATTTATTAAGTATACAGATTGTACAGAATTATATTTCGCCATCTAAATTGATCGACCAATTCAAGCCTAATTCTACCCACTGCTGCCGGGTGCTGCTGAGTCATATGTAACTCATAACATAAACCGTTAAGGTTTTTTTCACCGTTTGGTAAATATGTCATCTGACTATCGAATCGGTGACCTGGCCGCGTAGCCAAGATGTCGATCGCTTACGCTCCGTAGCGATCGAAACGCAACTGTCACTGTCGCGCTAATATGGAAGAGTGATAGAGAGACATAATGCTTTTCGTTGTCGAAGCGATAGCGATTGTAACCTTGGCTAGGCCGGCAGTGCTGATCAACTTCTGCATATTTAAATTGAGTAATAATGTGAGATAAGAATAGTTACATCCATTATTATCTATAAATAATAGATCTTTGTAATTCGCCCATAGTGTGTGACGTTCCACATTGGTTCAAGAGCGGAATAAAGTCCAAATTTTACAGGTCAGCTTTAGTCATTCGTATGTCTTAAATCTAAAAGTAGAATACTTGTGTAGGTCTATCGTGAAAGGATTTTAATTTTGGTGTATTATTTATTAGTAAATTAATAGACCAAAGTACACGATGCTGTACACATGCCAATGTTCCCTTAAAAAACTTGTTTATTGCAGGTCATATATTTCTGAAATCAGCTCTAAAGTATACAAAATATTTATTTTAGTTACAGGAGCATATATTAAGCTATTTATATGTTATATAATATTAGTGACTTTGTGGCTTAATTTGAGTATGGCTTGGGCGAAAACGACATAGTCATTATTTTGCCAATTTTCATTATTCAAAAGAGTATTACTTTCTTCCGCCAGCGTCCGCTCCATCGAAAAATAGCACAAATGATAGCTTAAGTATCTGAGATAATTACTAAATTGATTCCAACTGCCGGGGCCTGCAAACATTTGAATAATGACCATATAACTAATGAGCGTACTTAATGTAAGGAAACACCTTAATGAGGTTAACACCTTAATGGGGGTGATTAATAAATAAATATCTTGATTTTGGGAATAAAATGCATACATTATTTTCTTCTTCTTCAGTTACAATTATCGATTCGAGAAAATAACACTGTTTTTTTTTGCGTTATTGTACCTACTTAGTAGTTATGGGAAGTTTCAGCATTTCACATGCAGAGTTAGTTGAAATTGCTATTTCAAGTGACCGAGATGTGCATAAGTGTATTGAAAGCTCATGGAATGTATTCTACACATAGCCTACAACAAGTCATTTTGTAAATGGAGTACAAATGCAGTCACACGGCCACAAAAAGAAGCAGAAAAGAATAGAATTCAAAAAGAGTTGTACGAAAGATTGGGTTTGAAAGTTGACTTCGTCAAGCAAGGTATGGGGTCATCTAATGATGGTAATAACTCCAGGAGATTTTTCAGTAACCCAAGTTTAGTTGCAGAGATTACAGGGGTAGAAAGAACTGATTCACCGGTTTTCAGTAATATTACAGGCAATTAACTCTGGTGCCACAATAGACGCTGAAAAGTTTGGAGATTACTGCAATAAAACAGCTGAAATATTCGTTGGCTTGTACGAATGGTACTATATGCCAAATACAGTACACAAAATACTGACCCATGGAAGTAAAATAATATCCGCTGCTGCTCTACCGATTGGAATGTTAACCGAAGAAGCCCAGGAAGCGCGGAATAAGGATTATCGTCGGTACAGATTGTACCATTCGAGGAAATGCTTAAGGGAATCTGCGAACGAAGATATCATAAACTTGCTTTTGACATCTTCTGACCTTTTTATTTACAGCTTAAGAGCAAATAATAATTATAAGAAAACAGGACGAGAGCACAACGAAATACAACAATTTATTGTAGAAAATTATTAATTTAAAGCCTTTTTTATTTATTTATACTAGTAATTATTTTTATTATATACTCAATTTATTGCAATTTAATTCTGTAAGCCATTTTTGAATTATTATAATTTTGTATTTTTAGTATATTTTTGATGATTTTAATATAAATTTCTAATAAACAAAACAAAAATTTATTTATATTATTTATTTTACCTATTTCTATCGATAAAACCACATTACACACGTTTTATAATCCCACCTATTCTTAAAAACAATTAATTCCGCGCGCCCATACAACCCGAACCACTGTGCGTTCCTCCGCATGTTTTAATCCTGCCGCCCACACTAACGAGTGCTCCGAAAACTCGTCGCTCGCGTGATCGACTCACCGGGCCGCAAGATCGGTTCGTTTTCATTAAATGTTATTTTAAATCGATGTCCTGTCTGTAGGTAAGTCAATGTAACAAACTGAAAGTACATGGCTGGTTTTACCTCATTTGATAAGACAAAAATAGATTCGTACCGAAAAGTGTCCTCACTTTTAGATATTACCTTTCAAAGGACAGGGCTTCAAGTAACAGTGATTAGGGCTACAGAGAAAATTTTCTGACTGATGCAATGTTCTAGTTAGCGATAGTCCCTTGAGGTAGTCATTTAGAATTGCTTAGAGACTAACGGCTCGATTCGGGAAATGAATTAGATCTCTACTAGACCTCAACAAGTTACGATATGGATAATTGAAAGATATCTGTAAGATAGATATGTCAAATTTGACGTTTCCGCGATTCTGGAGGTCCTCTTGAACGATTTCTTCAAGTTATGATTTAGATATCCAAGTCACATCTAGTCGATATCTAATGTAAATCTAGTTGATATCTATATCGTCTCTAGATCTTGTGATTATCTCGTTTCCCGAATACGCGTGTAAGTATTTGCAGAAGCAACTTTTAGATATATCAATAGACCCACTAAGTACCTACCTGTCTACATCTATTGTTCTCATCTTACTACAGATACCACACCAAGTTAATTCCAGTTACGTCCCACGCAACGGTAAAGGGCGATGCATTAGACGTCACCCGTGGCATTTATGGCTGTGTCTCGGTTGCAAAATTATTTAAAAACTCTTGGAGAATTATCTTACTACAGACAGTTTGACGTATCAACATAATCTCAGCTTCCACGCATAGGTTAAGGACGATCTACTCGCGTATTATTATGGATGTATATCTGCTACACTACTGAAATACACTAGAAAAATACCTACATCAACTGGCCCCGCAGACAACATGCAAATCGCTAACGCTCCGTACCGAACGAAACGCAACTGTCACTGTCTCCCTAATGTCCCTAATATGGAAGAATGATAGAGAGACACAAAGCGATTCGATGACGAATCGCAAGGCCGGCTGTTCTTAAAATACTTCATACAGACTTTTCAGCTTAGTCCCAGAGCTCCATCGAAACCAATGTCACAGGGCGGACACGCCATACATCGAAAATCATTTGCGTTTATTATTTTTACGCAAAAGTATAGCCTTATTTACTGATACATATTTCGTCTCTTTGGAAAACTATATTATTATTAATTTCTACAATAAATAGGTATCCGTACTACCCGTACATCGCACAATACACCGGCATTTTGAACGTTGCGTCATCGCGTCGCGGCGTCGCTAGCCGAACTGAGCGTACGTCAGGAGTCCGTCAGAAATCAGTCGCGGGTCGAGGTAATCCGAGTCGGGGCGGGGCGGTGCGTGTCCGTTCTGTATGATAATACTATTACTTATTATGTGCCAATGTTAAGGAGGATTCGTAGTCAAATTAATTTTGTAATATCTGGGGCACCGAGCTTTGCTCGGAAAACATCTAAAAATAAGACCTAGCTAGATCGATTTTACGCCCCCGAAAACCCGCATTTAGCAAATTTCATCGAAATCGTACATATAAATAAATAAATATACAAGAATTGCTCGTTTAAATATATAAGATAAAATTTATTTCATAATTGAGGAAATGCTGCAAGCATCATGGTCACCTTTGCACCGGGAACGGCAGGGAGTGGTTTGTATTTTTAAATTTATAGTTTTAATTTTTATTTGTAAGCCTTAGTCGCATGTAATTTGTATTATGATTATTTTTCATAATTAAAATAATAAAATATATTTGTATTTAAGTTCAGTTTTCAATTAGTTTTATGTTTAGTTTACATATGTATAAGATTATTTCTGAGGATTCATAGTCTTACTGTGGACACTTATGGACGTATTTTCGCTGCCAATGAATACATTGGCATCAGATCAGTACCTACACTAAGAGAATATATCTTCTGATAATACTTTATTTCAGACAGCATAACTTATCAACATAGTCCCAGCTCCGTACTACCATTAAGGGCGACCCATTGTCCGTCCCCCATAGCATTACGAGTATGGCTGGTTCTCGGCAGCTAATGTATTGAAAAACTCTACGCTACGGGCGTCCGTTTAATGAATGAGTTTGTACGTTTAACTACTTATTCATAAATGTACCTACAGAAACAACGTATAATTAATAACTTTTCTTTTTTTAGGGTTCCGTACCTCAAAAGGAAAAAACGGAACCCTTATAGGATCACTCGTGCGTCTGTCTGTCCGTCTGTCCGTCTGTCACAGCCAATTTGCTCCGAAACTACCGGACCAATTAAGTTGAAATTTGGTACACATATGTAAGTCTGTGACCCAAAGACGGATATCCCATATAACCATTCCAGTCGCAGAATCATCAAAGTGGTAACTAAAT
Source organism: Cydia fagiglandana (assembly GCF_963556715.1). Taxonomy (NCBI): domain Eukaryota; kingdom Metazoa; phylum Arthropoda; class Insecta; order Lepidoptera; family Tortricidae; genus Cydia; species Cydia fagiglandana. Next base: position 9,620,053 of record NC_085944.1, on the reverse strand, counting down.
GTCAGATGTGTCGTAACAGAGTCCACACAATGTGTCTAGAATTGTTTCGAAACAAAGTGTCGTCGCCGTGTCTACACTTTTCCGTAACAAGGTGTCGACACATTTGTGTGCACTTTGCGTGCGGTTTGCGACTAAATCTGACAGCAAATTTGTGACAGCAAATGTCAATATAAAATACCTCTTGAAAACCAAGGTTTGTCAAACTACTATTAGTGTCTCGTGTGCTCGTAATTCTAGTAAGTCATCATGGGCGATGCGAATGATAAAAATCGACCAAAACCATATAAACACCCAACACCCGTCAACCTTTTACATAAAAGTTTTTAAAGAAATGCAATACGCTACTAGGTCAGGCAACGAATGCTCAATAAAGTTGTAGAGGGAAATGCTCAGAACACAATTTTTGGCTCTTTAACTTGGTTTGGACAAGTTAGGAGGTGAACATATCAAAAGTCCTCGGCCGTAGCCTTTGAGCGGGGGGGAGAGAGGGGACTTTGAAGGTCCCATTTTCCGGTTTTTCGATTATATCTCGGAAACTATGCATCGTAGCGACATGGCCACTTATAGAAAATGAAAGTTAATTTAATTTGTTACAAGTTTATTTAGTCAATTTTTTCCATATATTGAATAGTTTTTGAGATATCCGCTCTTGAAACTTTATTTAGGGCTCTCAATTTTATCTTGATCTCTACATCAGTGAAGGTGCTAGGCCGTGTTCCACAAAATTTAAAAACAATTTTTTTAGGGTTCCGTACCTCAAAAGGAAAAAATTTAACCCTTATAGGATCACTCGTGCATCTGTATGTCTGTCCGTCTGTCACAGCCTATTTTCTCGGAAACTACTGGACCAATTAAGTTGAAATTTGGTACATATATGTAAATTAGAGACCCAAAGACGGACATATAACGTAAACAAATTGATTTTATACCCAAAAAATGACCATTGCCCCCCCCCCCCCTTTATCTCCGAAACTACTAGGTCATAAATTTTGAAAAAAATACACAAAATAGTCCTTTACCTATCACGATTATTAAGATGACAGGAAAACCTATTAGAAATGTGTAGCCAAGCGCGAGGCGGACTTAATGTACGGAACCCTTAATACGCGAGTCCGGCTCGCACTTGGCCGGTATTTTTTAAACTCCTCTTGACGCTTAACCGCTGAACCGATTTCGTTGAAATTTGGTATAGAAATAGTTTGCGTCCCGGAACAGGACATAGGATAGATCTTATAACCAAAATCATCTTTTGAAGGTGTGAAAAGTGGCGTGAAAATTTGTACGGACAATCAATAACCGCTGAACCGATTTATATGAAATTTGGGATGGTCTACAATTCTACATCTTTGATTTAGTTGAAAATGATAAAAAACATGACTACAAACCTAAACTTAAACAGTAAGTATTAACTTCAAGAATTCAATTCTGAATTCCGCCCTGCACCACATTTCACACCTTTAAAGGATGATTTTTGACATAACTTATCATGTCCTGTCTCGGGACTCAAAATATATGTGTACCTTTAAATTAAAACTGTTCAGCAGTTTAAGCGTGAAGAGGAGTTTAAAAGAAAGTATTTTAATAAGTTTATATGTTTTTACTTCGGAATGGTGTCAATGTGATACCATAACTAAATTTGGTACTGTGAATTTATACGAAAACGATACCAAACATGGCCTCGTAGCTTTACTGATGTAGAAGTCAAGATAAAATTGAGAGCCCTAAATTCTTATTACTTGGCCTAACTTGTGTAGAAGGAAAAGGAAAAATAAAAGTCTTCGGCAGGAATATAAGACACAAATATAATTTTTAGAGTTACTATTTCAACCATCAAACATAAACATACCTTGATTATATTATTCTAGTGAGATACGCATATATAAACAAAAACATTAAAAAAATTACAAGGTCGAAATGTCACGGAGCTTGTGTGAGTTATATGTGAAAAATAAAAACTTTTATGACAAGAAAATCTGGACACAATTTAAGAATCATCCAATTGCGTCGAGGAATCATCAGTATTTTTGCTTGTTTCATTACCTCCTTGCTTCTTTTTTTGTCCTTTGTATTCTGTAGCAATTGGTTAGATCTGAAAATAAAGATAACTTGCGTCGTCACGGATGTCGATTTATAGGTTTTAGGGAGTGCAGAATTCGAAAATGATGACCATTTTATAATCCAAGATGGCGGCTACGCATGTTGTCATAAAAGTCGTCATGAATATTGTTTTATAGGTTTTAGGACGTGACAGGTCCAACAATAGGGTATATTACTGCAATGTTCTGCCGCCAGAGTGCAGCACTACCGACTCAGTAAATTCATAGACTAACTTATACATACTGTGCCTTAAACTGTTTTTTGACAAGTTTTCAAAGACAATAAAATATGACATTGATGCATCAAGGCGGTTTGTTAACAAGTGCCTACCGGTAAACGCGAAAATCGAAATTTAGTTATCCGCCTCTTTATCGCTCGAATATGCGAGAGTGATAGAGAGGCAGAAACCGAACCCTCGATTGTCGTGTTTCACGATAGGCGATATGTGACTGACGTAGTGACGCATGTTTGTTTACTGTATGTGTACTACCTACGCAGAGCTTTGCCTAATATTCCCTATTGTCTACATCACTGTAATTGAAGTCACAGGCCTCCATGGACTACGGTAAACGCTTACCATCAGACGGGCGGTGTGGTTGTTTGCCACCAACATGTTAATTAAAAAAAAACTCCACCATATCGCCAGTTAATAAGTACTTATTTTGCGAAGCTAATGACATTTGTCACAAGAAATACGACAATTGTCACGAAATTCCGACACAGAACTCAAGAATTACCGAAAGTTCTTTGAAATCTTGTGACAATTTCCATCATTATCATCATAAACATCGCAAAAGAAATACATGTTTTTGCCGATATAATAAAGTTTTAAAAAATAATACAATGATGGTGACAAACAGGAATACGGCCCGCCCGATGGTAAGCGATAACCGTAGCCCATGGATGCCTGTGACGTCAGCAACAATGAGACTTGTCGAAATGTCGGATCTGTCACGTTACGTCACATTGTCACGCCAGGGAGTACATCTGAAAATTGTGTGTTCCCATTTGTCCCCATACCGATAAGGTGGGAAAAAATGGGAAATATTTACATGCAAATCCTATTCCATCTGTTCCCTGCGAGGATAAATGGGATTACATCCAAAAATTGTGTGTTCCCATTTGTCCCCACCCCGATAAGGTGGGGAAAAATGGGAAATATTTACATGCAAATACTATTCCATCTGTTCCCTGCGGGAATAAATGGGATTACATCTGAAAATTGTGTGTTCCCATTTGTCCCCACCCCGAAAAGGTGGGAAAATTGGGAAATATTTACATGCAAATCCTATTCCATCTGTTCCCTACGGAGATAAATGGGAATACATCCGAAAATTGTGTGTTCCCATTTGTCCCCACCCCGATAAGGTGGGAAAAAATGGGAAATATTTACATGCAAATCCTATTCCATCTGTTCCCTGCGAGGATAAATGGGATTACATCCGAAAATTGTGTGTTCCCATTTGTCCCCACCCCGATAAGGTGGGAAAAATGGGAAATATTTACATGCAAATCCTATTCCATCTGTTCCCTGCGAGGATAAATGGGATTACATCCGAAAATTGTGTGTTCCCATTTGTCCCCACCCCGATAAGGTGGGGAAAAATGGGAAATATTTACATGCAAATACTATTCCATCTGTTCCCTGCGGGGATAAATGGGATTACATCTGAAAATTGTGTGTTCCCATTTGTCCCCACCCCGAAAAGGTGGGAAAATTGGGAAATATTTACATGCAAATCCTATTCCATCTGTTCCCTACGGGGATAAATGGGAATACATCTGAAAATTGTGTGTTCCCATTTGTCCCCACCCCGATAAGGTGGAATAAATGGGAAATATTTACATGCAAACTTATTCCATCTGTTTCCTGCGAGGATAAATGATAAATGGGATTACATCCAAAAATTGTGTGTTCCCATTTGTCCCCAGCCCGATAAGGGGGGAAAAATGGGAAATATTTACTTTCAAATCCTATTCCATCTGTTCCCTACGGGGATAAATGGTGTTACATCTGAAAATTGTGTGTTCCCATTGGTCCCCACCCCGATAAGGTGGGAAAAAATGGGAAATAATTACATGCAAATACTATTCCATCTGTTCCCTGTGGGGATAAATGGGATTACATCTGAAAATTGTGTGTTCCCAATTGTCCCCACCCCGATAAGGTGGGAAAAAATGGGAAATATTTACATGCAAATACTATTCCATCTGTTCCCTGCGAGGATAAATGATAAATGGGATTACATCCGAAAATTGTGTGTTCCCATTTGTCCCCACCCCGATAAGGGGGGGAAAAATGGGAAATATTTACATGCAAATACTATTCCATCTGTTCCCTGCGGGGATAAATGGGATTACATCTGAAAATTGTGTGTTCCCATTTGTCCCCACCCCGATAAGGGGGGGAAAAATGGGAAATATTTACATGCAAATACTATTCCATCTGTTCCCTGCGGGGATAAATGGGATTACATCTGAAAATTGTGTGTTCCCATTGGTCCCCACCCCGATAAGGTGGGAAAAAATGGGAAATAATTACATGCAAATACTATTCCATCTGTTCCCTGCGGGGATAAATGGGATTACATCTGAAAATTGTGTGTTCCCAATTGTCCCCACCCCGATAAGGTGGGAAAAAATGGGAAATATTTACATGCAAATACTATTCCATCTGTTCCCTGCGGGGATAAATGGGATTACATCTGAAAATTGTATGTTCCCATTTGTCCCCACCCCGAAAAGGTGGGAAAATTGGGAAATATTTACATGCAAATCCTATTCCATCTGTTCCCTACGGGGATAAATGGGAATACATCTGAAAATTGTGTGTTCCCATTTGTCCCCACCCCGATAAGGTGGAATAAATGGGAAATATTTACATGCAAACTTATTCCATCTGTTTCCTGCGAGGATAAATGATAAATGGGATTACATCCAAAAATTGTGTGTTCCCATTTGTCCCCGCCCCGAAAAGGTGGGAAATATTTACATGCAAATCCTATTCCATTTACGTACAAAAATGTCCCCCTGTCAACTTTCAATCGAGATTTAATCGATAATTTATTCCATTAATATTCAGATTAATGCAATTTCAATCTATGTTAGGTCGACTAAATTAATCGCGATTAAAATATGAGGATTAACTTTTTTTTATTCCACGGCATGGCTCTTACACTTTGAGAATATCTGAAAACGTATGAACACAAGGAGCCATTTTGCAAATCCAGTAACTTTGTTATTACTTTTGACAGCGCGTGTCATGTGTCAACACAGAGTCGACACAAAGTCGAAACATTTGCGACTACTTTGTGACTGCAATATTTCTCAGCCTTAAACCATATTTATACATCATAATTAACAAGTTTCGTAGTATGTAAAGCGTTATTTCTGTTATTTAAGTATAGTATACGCATCGAAGTACTAAAAATGCATCAAATAATATAGTTATGAACACAGGCACTGAGAAGTAAACAATTTCATTTCCGGCTAAACTAAAACAATGTGGTGGCGCGTTGATTATTACACTTAGTTTATCAAATCACTCGAGCAGTTTAATTCCCCATAATAATTTAAGTCCTATTGTAATATAAATGCAAACAATATATAATTACGTCTTGTAATCCGTTTTAGAGATGGCGTATTAATGTCACTTATTTTTATTTAAGCATTTTTCCATCTGACAGTTTCCATTTGACAGGAACGAAATGAACGAATGAACGAATGATTTTGGCATAAAGTAGTCGCAAACCCGAAACAATGTGTGCACACGGCGACCACACTTTATGTCACTTTGTGTCATGTGTCGACCCTTCCCCATTTCTGGTAACTGTGTCGACACGGCGACGACTCTGCGACTGGAATTGTGACCGAAACAGACGGTGTCGACACAAGATGTGTCAACACCGCGTCGTAACGGCGACTAGAAATGGTTGTATGGGATGTAACATCAACAAATGAATTTTAGACATAGGGGCTACTTTTAAACGATAAAATTAAAAAACAAAGTTTTGAAAACTATATCGTGTTACATATCAAACGAAAGAACTCATTTTGAGAATCTCAAATATATTTTTCTTATAAATTAACAATAAAAAGTTTAGAAGTTATTCAAGAAAATAGACAAAAAATGACCATTCCCCCCCCTCTATCTCCGAAACTACTGGGTCTAAAATTCTGAAAAAAATACACAAAATAGTCCTTTACCTAAAGATGACAGGAAAACCTATTAGAAATCTAGAGTCAACCGTGAGTCGGATTTAAGAACAAAAATGCGGTTAACGTTTTTTTAGGGACACAGCCGCGATGGTTTAAGACTTAAGTGAAACGTGATGTAGACAGCTATTGCGAAGGCCCTAGGCCGATATCCGCATAAGGCCGAAGGCCCGAAGCGTCCCAAAGAGGCGTGCCTTTAGCTTCAAGCGTGAGTTGGACTGAAGACAAAAATGCGACTAGGCTGTATCTGGCACATAGCCGCAATGGTACTTGTAGTACAGTCAACAGCAGAAGTTGCTAAGCGGGCGAGGTGTTCAAAATTACCTTGACATGCTCTTATTGTCTTAACTATAAAGTCGCGTTCAGATCATTTTAAACCACTCGCCCGCTTAGCAACTTCTGCTGCTGACTGTACTGATTGATGAGGTTACTATTGTCACGTGTTTTAAAAAGCACTAGGTATACAGGGTGGCTAAAAAATAAACTAAGTGTATTCCCGTTACCAACGTGCAGCCCTGAAACCGCGAAGAAAAATTTAGCTGTTTCATACATTTAAATCGAATGTAGTTACTTATAATATACTCACTCACTTATTTATTCGAATAATGCATGTTGTTAGCTATTAAGTAATGTAATTCCAATTAGCACGTAAGCTTGAACTGTAAGTGTTAATTGTATGCAACAAATAAACAAATAAACATTTTGGCTGGTCCGTTTTCTATGGGAGGATACTTCTTTTTTCGCGAGTTCGGGGTTGGTCCCATACTAAAAGTTACTCAGTATAATCTCCCTGGCTACGGTAATACACTTATTTTTTGGCCACCCTGTAGGTATTATCTCTCTTCGGCCTTCGCTTTTAAAACACTTTCGGAAGCTGTAGGAAGCGCGACCCGTCGGACGCTCGAGTTTTCAGCTCTACGCATTTGGACACTTCTTGTACTATTGTTCGGCGTTTAATCTTCAGAGATGTAGAGATATAAGCCACCACGCCAGAAAACTTCATGTTACATCTGGTTTTTGATTGACCCATTCGGGTTTTTCAAGACGTTTCACTCACTTCACGTTTCACGTACAAAAAAAAATGTTGAAAATTGTGTGATGTACGGAACCCTTGAAACGCGAGTCCGACTCGCACTTGACCAGTTTTTTAAATAATAATTTGATGTGAACTTATTTTAAATGTAAATACTGTTTTAATGTATATTTGCATGTATACTTGTATACTTATAGCAAATAAATGATTTGAATTTGAATTAGAACGTAGGCACATTATTTTTCATAATACCTACTTTACTCTTTTTACACGAATAATAACATTTTATTTTTCAAATTCAATAACAATTCTTTTTCTTTTTTCGAGCTTCAAATATTTGTTCCTGATGGTTGTGTTCTATGTAGGTATTTAAGTATGAATTTACATATTATTTATATCGTTGTCTGAGTACCCACAACACAAGTCTTCTTGAGCTTACCGTGGGGCTTAGATACTTAGCCAATTTGTGTAAAAATGTCCTATAATATTTATTTATTTTTAAGTATTTTTATTGTAGTTGTAAATAGTAAGATATAAGTATGTATATGCCATTTGTCTATTACCTATATTACTTAGACTGATTTTAAGTAACCATATTTGAAGTTGTCATAAAGAGTCCAGATTTTACTTTAGGAAGATGTAATAAATAACGTCACTTTTGAAATAGTTTTTAATCAATTTAGTAATTTATTAATACAGTTTCTTCACTAAGTAAGTTATTTTTCAATATAGTTAAAGAGTTTAGTGTTCGATGTAATTAGTGCTGTTGTAAATTTAGCTCCTTCTTCAATATGAATTAAGTAATAATCGATAAATTGTTTTCATCATATTTATTTTAAAGAAAACTAAACTATAGCTTACTTACCTAACGAGGTAAGTTTTATTTATGAGAACCTTGAGCATTATGCAACAATAGTGAGCTTACGGAAGGCAGGCCCCGGGCTTGGGGATAATGACGACTCGTCAGTTACGGCCCTATTCGAACTTTAAGATACGGCAATTAATAGATCTAGAAACGATATGGATTAGATATGCCAGTGTCAAATGTGACGTTTCTTCAAACTTCACTTTTGACACTGACACATCTAATTCACGCCGTTTCTAGATCTATTAATTGACGTATCTTAAAGTTCGAATCGGGCAGTTAGTGACGACTCGTTACTCTGTCTGAAGGAAATGCTTAGAATATTACATGAATATGACGATGAACGTGAACTCGAAAAAAGGGTAAACTTACTTTCTATGCTGTTTTAAAATCATCAATTTGGAGAGTTATGACAATATTTAGGTACAACCAAACTGCAGAACTCGTAACTTGGAAGCTTTGGCAATCAGTAGGTACCTACGGCTACCGCCAGTTTAGCACTGACATAAGGCTAGTGTGAACTCAACTTACGAGTACTTTCTATGCATCTCGCTCGTACTGGCATATTAGTGCGAGTGAGACGTATAGAAAGTAACTATGTTATATTTTAAGAAATTAAGCGTATGCTAGATTTTATCGTAACTCGATATCGGAAACTAGTTCAAATTTTGCTTACACCTAAGCAAACAAACTCAAAGAACCCACAAAACAATCTTTATTGCGCTTCTTCTTGATTTGGTTTGATTTTGTTTGATATTTTACATTTAATATTTGCTTCGGGTTGGTGTGGTGAAAAATTTTGTGTTTCACTCAGGGGCAAATTTTGTTTAACCCTCGTGTTTTAACACCCTGGCATCGCTCATGATTCCATTTTTCGAATCACGAGCGTAGCGATTTTGGAATCTTTCGTTTGCTCGGGTATCAATGTTAGCACGAGCAATTAAACAACAACGTTGCCCCCTTTTAAAACAAATAACTATTTAATAATAATAATTATATCGGATTTAAAATGCAAACGCACGTTTTGTCTATGCAAGCGTGGTGACTGGGTGCGGGTGCAATTACCAAACGCAACGCGCGTCAGCGGCTCGCTGGTATCAATTCATCACCCGGGACAAGATCCCGGCAATTAGTGCGTGTCACAGACTTACCTTATGTAGACTTCTCATTATGCGTCTGCCTATGTCGGCGGCCGATCGTAAGATCAGGCATATCGTGAAATTCCTAGACATATCGTGAAAAGTGAAAATCTTTGACTCGTTCCCTGAGTCGACGGAGCCCCGCTACGCGGGAATCCTATTTCTGGGCAGTTTGCCCTTCGGGCATCTGAAGCGCAACCTAACGAACCTATCCTACCTATATATTGGTTTAATGAGACTATCGTCAAAATATTACACAGGAACATTACGATCTGCCTGATCTTACGATCGGCCGCCGACACATACACTGCGTATTGTGGTTGCAATCAATTGCACGAACCCAACGCGCCATCAAACTAAATAGTATTAAGTAGTTTTAGGTACCTATTTATTATTTTATATATTGTACACTAACATAGATATAGGTAGTTAAATTTTATTTTTTGTACTAACACTATAATATATGGGATCTGTGCCTGAAATAAATAATTTCAATTCAATTCAATTATGAAGTGTATTATATCATATTTGTAATTTGTAATTTATTGTGTAATAAATTAAAGCTAAGTATGTACAGCACATTAAGTACATTAATAACTTATATACCTAAAATCTTACCTTTTCAGGCATTTACACATCTCATAGTTCATCTTAGCCGAAAGATGTCTACTGCTAGACAAAGGCCTCCCCGAAGGATCTCCACAGCGAGCGGTCATTCGCTGCCCTCGACCAACAGACTTTAAACAGATCGTCGGTACATAAATGTAAACGAAACTATAATTCAGTGCAGTCAGATTAAATAAAGTTAGCACTACTTTTGAGGTTATAAAATTTCTAACCCGAAAAAACGGGGTAAATAAATAGGTATATTTATTATCTCATCTCCTATACCCTACCGAGTTAACACTTGGAACAAACAATTGTTATTTCTTATAGGACATAATCATAAACGTGGACTGTGCTTGTATATCAAATTAGAATATATGGTGTACCTATTTGAAATGTGTGAAGTGATCTATGGTGCACATGAATGCGAACAGACAATACTAATTATTAATTACATCGATTCTGTGGTCCGCATGCACATGTCAGCTGAAAAATTATAATGATTCATTTGTCGAAGTAAAGTTGAATTAAATACTTAATAAGTAAAAATTTTTTCTATAATCTTAATATCCAGAGAGGAAAATGGGGACTAGGTTTGCATGGAAAAGCGATCACGTGACTTCGTCTCCTTTGGTCTAAATTCTGCCTTCAGTCTAAGTTTTTTTTCTCTGACTCTTACCCCTCGCGTTGAATGATGGTCCCTATATCACATACAATATTTTCTATTCTATTTCTATTCTATTCTATTTTCTACATAGCCCATCCACTACTAATTGACGTTGACTGTACCAGTATCGTATTCAACGTCGTTACTCTCAGGGCCACTTGCACCATTAACTAACCCGGGGTTAACCGGTTAAACCTGGAATTATCATGGTTATCAGTACAATTTGATACTCACTGGTTTAACGGTTTAACCGGTTAACCCCAGGTTAATGGGTTGGTGCCTTGGTGCAAGTGGCACTTAACGATACGAGATTACAAACATGGCCATCAAATAAGTTTTATTTTAATATGCCACTGTTTAAGTTCAAAAACTTATTTGAAATTCTAACCAGTAAAGATTTTATCAAAGAAATGCGTGTTTTCACCCAATTCCACCTAGGACTATCATATTTAAAGTCATTAAAAATAAAAACTTAATGAAGTAAAGCTATTAAAAGATATTAGACGTTATTAACTGTTATTAAACCAATTAAAATTAGACTTTGCGTCACCCTAAATTGATATGAAACCAGTGAACAGTGAAGATTAAATTAAAGTACATTTAAATTTCAAAAAATCAGCATAATTTTAATTATAATTGCTATATTTTATCAATAATACTGTTTTTTGTAATAAAAAAATAAATTTACAATCCAAATTGTAGCAATGAATATTAGCTGTAATCATACTAAGATTAACCAAATGGGTACATGTATAGAATAGAATATAAATAATTTAATCGTTACGTCAAACACATAATACAGAGAAACATAAGGAGATAATGCCACGAAATGGTCTCACCTCAGCATGTTGCTGGCGACTTCCAGCGCTGATCTTCCGATCAGACCAACCAGTGAAAGAATCACGATAGGTAACCAGAATAACATACAAAATACAAAGATAGTAATAAGTTAAAAATACATTACAATTACTATAATAATGGTTGTATTACGTACAGCTGTTATATCGGGCCAAACTCATCTTGGCCGTACATTACACTTGAGATTAAGTACCTACAACTATGTGACCTTTCTTATTGTATTACTAATCATATTTCACGTATACCTAAAAGAGAGTGTATTGTGCTATATGTATAACAAAATATTAGGCCATTAACACAAAAATTATCGAGCTTAATGCGGTAATAAATCGATGCTATAATTGCTATATATTAATATATTTATCTTATAATGGTCCATTTTTAGGGTTCCGTACCCAAAGGGTAAAAACGGAACCTTAATTACTAAGACTCCGCTGTCCGTCTGTCCGTCCGTCTGCCTGTCACCGGGCTATATCTCATGAACCGTGATGGCTATAGGCAGTTGAAATTTTCACAGATGATGTATTTATGTTGCCGCTATAACAACAAATACTAAAAACATGATAAAATAAATAATTAAGTAGGTAGAAAAATATGGGAGCCATACAACAAACGTGATTTTTTTGCCGTTTTTTGCGTAATGGTACAGAACCCTTCGTGTGCGAGTCCGACTCGCACTTGGCCAGTTTTTTCATCTACAACATTACTACTAGAGAAAGAAAAGGCCAATATTCAGACTCGTCTCATAAAAATTCTGGAAATTCATCTGCATTTGCCATGCATCTCCCATTATCGTTTGCAACACATGCCTGTTTCTATTAGCTTGTAGTCAGAGGTTGATTAATTAAAAATTTCGCTTGCTCATGTTCGTTATTCAGTCCCCAGCTGCAGTATTTTGCAGAGTGAATGATAGTAAATGAACCCTCGCTGTATCCTCATCACTCACCGCACAAAAACTGTTGCAGGGATATTCTTCCGATTGTTTATCGAGCACAGGCGACTCTCATAAACCAGTATAAGTATACTTACTCTAAATTATATCGTAACTCGAGGTATAGTATTATTTTTTAACTGAGCTTGTTCGTTTACCTACCTGTACTAACAATTGCATTGTTTTATTACAATCTTATACCTGCTTTTGTTCTCGTAGACGCCAACCAGTTTACTTACAAAATAAGTTAGAAGTACATTGCATGTATATTGAATTTTTAACCTTATTCCTTGTTGAATGGGGTTAAAATGGTCTGAAAAGATAATATCATATTCGATATTTTGTATAGTCATATCCACCTTAGCCACGACAGGGAATTGGTTATAATCTGCTTTTACTACGAGATAGTTATCGTAATTTGTGGTTTACCACTCAACGGTATTGTACTCGTATTATTGAGACTCTTTGAGTAAACTAGCTCAGTTCAAAAGATTTACACTGTAACAGTTAAACTGATTTATATGAATAAGACTCGTTAATGCTCTCGGAATACTCGGTACAAAGTTTTGATAACGCACATCTGGCGTTAGTAACGTTCGTCAGCGGCATTATCGGCACGAGCCTAAACACAAATACCCATTATTCTAACTATCATCGTTGATTACTGTGATTTGTTTTCATTTATGCTACGGTTTATTTTTGCTTAGACTTCGACACGGATGCGTCCTTTTTAACAGTATTTGTTTCATCTTACATGTTTAAGCATAGTGTCCATTTTTAACCGACTTCAATAAAAGGAGGAGGTTATGTTTACCTACATTTGGATGCATGTACGCCTCTATAGCGATAGGTATAATATTTTTTATGAATTGTTTTTGTTTATCATCTCTAATTCTATCTACAGCTTTATCTTCGACCCAGACGAGACGCGTAGGCGTGGATGTCGTAATTCACTGCCACTATAATAATACACAAACAAATAACAAAAATCGTTGCTGGCACTAGGAAATGTAGTTCTGTTTTGCTAAATGACGAATACTAAGAGACAGGAGATATGTCATTGTCATATTTATTCAAAAGTTTTAAATTTTAGTTTTAATTTTAATGTTGTTTTTATTATAACTTTATTTGTTATTGGTAAATAAATAATTTCAAAAGTCAAATATACTTTATTCATGTAGGCCTAATAACAAGCACTTATGAACGTTTTACATAATAATATATATATTATCTTCAGCTAATTATCAGAGCAATTTATTGATGTTAATATTATTCCTAGTCATTCACGATTGATCTAAGCACTAAACCCGTCAAAATACTAACAGCCGTATTCGAACAATGAGATACGTCAAATACTAGATATTGAAACGATATGGATTAGTCTAATGTCAGTGTCAAACAAGTGTCAAAATTGACATTTCTTCAAACAAAAACGTCACTTTCGACACTTGTTTGACACTGACATATCTATTCCATATCGTTTCAATATCTAGTATTTGACGTATCTCATTCTTCGAATACGGCTGTTAGGCACTTAATAATACTGGTAGCCTTACGCAGAAAGGTTCAAGTAGATAGTAGCTAGATACATCTACGCCTCGCATTCCTAGAACCAATAGCTAAAATAATATACGAATTTTAAGGAGGTAACTAATTCCTTCTTGGAATTATGATCAATTTACAAAAGTAACAAGTACGAGGTTAGGTTAGGCAAAAATATTTTTGGTTAGATAATATTATAACCGACCGAAGCTGGCCAACTTTATTGTCACACGTGCAATAGAATATTTAAGACCAAGTTCGGCCTGGCCAGCCACATAAGAGCTCACGCCAGATAGAGGAGGACTATATATATTATTGATAATTATCTTCTAATTGTCGTGTAAATATTTACCACAGAAAATATACCAGAATCACCACATTTATCTCAGCTAAATGGAAATAATTATGTTGAACTAGTGATTAATTTCCTTCCAGACACGAGGTAAATAAATGGCTTATTATCAATACGCGTTGCTCAGTGTTTACATAAGGGCTACTGTCAATGACCATAAGAGCAATATACGTGTGTACAATATATGTACATAAATAACTATACCAACTATTACTAGAATACATCCTACATAATACCAAATCAGAGTGCTTGGGGAATCTACCTTGAAATAAAACACAAACTTAAAATCTAACAAGATTTTTCAAGTTCTTAAGATGCACTGGCCCCCTAGCCAAGGTTACAATCGCTATCGCTTCGACAACGAAAAGCATTATGTATCTCTATCACTCTTCCCCATTAGTGTGACAGTGACAGTTGCGTTTCGATCGCTACGGAGCGTTAGCGATTGGCATCTTGGCTACGCGGCCTGTACCTATACATGTACGCCTAAATAGGAACATTAAAAGCTGATATAATCGAGAGAATAGGAAAGAACAGACGAGACAATCATAGCGAGGTGGAAGATCAACGAGCCAACGAATGGGAGAATTTCGCTTCATTTTCACCATTTGAAAAAATAGAATATCTTGGCAAAAGTCCGGACATCACCCTAAAACACTGATTGAACCCAGAACGCCGTACATTTCCCCGAAAATCCTGCCAGTTAAAACCTACCGTAAGTATTACCCTAATTAAGAGTCACTAATGAATTTAAGGTACTTTTCGGTAAAGGAAAACATCGTGAGGAAACCGGACTAATCCCAATAAGACCTAGTTTCCCCTCTGGGTTGGAAGGTCAGATGGCAGTCGCTTTCGTAAAAACTAGTGCCTACGTCAAATCATGGGATTAGTTGTCAAGCGGACCCCAGGCTCCCATGAGCCGTGGCAAAATGCCGGGATAACGCCAGGAAGAAGGAATGAATTTAAGGTACGTAAATATGCTATTAACAAACTTGTTCGGACTCCAGTTCAAAAATAACAGGCAGCTCAGGACTTATAACCATAACAATAGGTATAAGAAATATCAAACACCTACCTACTTAAGTGTGATACTTACCTACTTGTAAGGCAAACACAACTATGGCTACGCACGATACAGACGATACGTGACAAAAGTATTACATGATTTAATCTGGAGATCTCATCACTTACCATGCAAGGCTTTCGATAAGCAGTCATACCATTATGGTTACTTTTAAATGGTATAAACTGCAAAGTGTCCAGTACTGCAAAAGCACGGGTAAATTGAATTTCACTAACTCGTATTGTAAAATTTACAACGCTACCTTCCTATACACCAAATGGGTAAAGAAGCAAGTAAAATAAACAAAGTGTAACCATTAAACTGTTCCAATGCTCGTTTCACGACATTTATCTTAAAGACTTTAAACGAAAACTTGACATATTAAACTCTGCCAGTCTCAAAATAACAAATTGATGCCCCAGCCGTCAGTCGCCGCCCTAATCTTAGCGGAAACAGGCGCGTCAGAGCTGTCGCCTCTTGGGCATAAATTAAAAGAATGGAATGTTATCAGGCATCGAGTGGTCCGAGGCCCAGTGCAAGTACATAACCTTATCATTATTCAAATTAATGTAAATATATGTATGGATATGATTTTAATTTCAAATTAAAGGGAAAATAGGTATTCGCATCGGTAGACCTTCCATCGTATACGAACGATACGATACGTACGTAAACGTAATAAATAGGTAAGTAGTGGTCCTGTAGGTACAATTCTACACACCTACGAGTATACACTACATACTAGATGTCATCATAATCACTCTGACCCTTTTATGATTCGTTTAGAGTAGTTTGTTTAATAATAGGTATACTCCGTCTTAGATCAGTCTAATTGATTAGCGTATGTCATCGAAACACATGCAATGCACAAAGGTTTTATCACATAGGAAAAGTTGAAAATGCATTGAACTATTGTAACAATCAATTTACGAACGCTCCTCCCGTGGCGCCTCAGTTCAATAGCCGGCCGCGATCGGCTTTACATCGCTATTTATACACAAATTAAATACGTACGTTTTTGGCACGTACTTTCATACGTAATAGTGGCCCAATAATCAATAGAAATGCATTAACGTAACTCATGT
This sequence comes from Cydia fagiglandana, assembly GCF_963556715.1. Classification (NCBI taxonomy): domain Eukaryota; kingdom Metazoa; phylum Arthropoda; class Insecta; order Lepidoptera; family Tortricidae; genus Cydia; species Cydia fagiglandana. Next base: position 9,603,600 of record NC_085944.1, on the reverse strand, counting down.
CCCACATTATTGCGATAGTACTTGGCTACTACATGGAACACGTAAGCGCATACATTAGCCGGTTCAGCTTAGGTAAATGATATCACAATTTCAAACGTTATTTAGTATAGAAGATGTATATAAGTATGTAAATAGGTAGGCAGATACTTTACATTAAAGGGCTGAAAGTCCATTTTATCTATTTTGCTACAAAAGCTAAACTTACTAAAGCATAACTAGTTAGACAGCAATGCCTATGGTTAACGATAACCATAGCTGATGTGGCATAAAAACTTGACTTAAAACTTGACGTAAAGTAAGTAAATATTACTTAAGTACCTAATAAATGAAATACTCGTATCGTCGCAAGAACTTATAAAAAATATAAAAATGACAGCTTATTAATAAATGAAAATGCAAATAAATTAAGAAATCTAAGAGACTTTTCGTTTCAATAAAGTGATCGACATCGTGTGCAGCCGAGCGTTAAGTACCTACTTGCACCTTTCGTGTCAAAACGCAACGCCCTTACTCATTATGAGCATTTAAGGTCCTAAAATAAAATTAATACTCATATTTCACTTCTGAGTACTCGCAATTAGCAGTGTTCATTAATTATTTCCTTTTTTTAATTAAGCAAGAAATTTAAAGGGGAACAAATTGCAGCCAACATTTTAAAGAATGCCTCGATTTCTATTCATGACAAATATGACAGGGCGTTTTTTATGTTTTTTAAACCATTGAAACAAAATAAAGTAGCAAGCATTACAGTACCTAATGACCAATGAAATTTAAAATATAATTTCCATGGATTATTAAGGTAACGTTCGGATTCATATTGCATACCTGCAACTGCATTACTGCCGCAGTACCTACTGCAGCGCGACGTTACTGTCGACTGCATACCGCCGGAAATGGCAATAATTGGGACGACAAGAGGGTTTGTTTAGATATGTCATTATACTACTTCTATTACGACTGCAACATGCATGTAAGTAACCATACGTTCTAGGAGCATAAGGGCATTGTCACTTAACTGATGTGTACCATTAACGCCCGGTTAGCAATCGTCACAAAACTGACAGTCAATGTCAAAACCCATACATTTTTTCAAGAATATGACGGCTAGACGTTACTGAAAAGTACAAGTTAAAATGAAAATGCCCATAAGCATAGTGTATAAAATAAGTTTTTGGCAAAAAAAATATTTTTGGTACAAGCTTTTAATGCTGACTGTACTTTTCTTACGACACACAACTAATACTCATCGAGACAATTCTAAAAATCTTTAACACAATTAGGTTGCGTTGTTTCATCACAGAGTTCCTATGGCCAACTCCTGTCTCCATCATCAGATCAGCTCGATGGTACCACAATATTGCATTATCATGCGATTTATACATGCATGTTTTCAATCGGATTTTCAATCGGAAACCGGGAAGTGGATATTACTGTCTGTCTGTCTGTCTAACACACAGACAGACAGACAACGGTCAGTAATGTAATGATGTAAATGTAACTGATTTTTTCGTGTCCCGGTACAGTGCTCTGGGAGAGTCTGTGGGAAGAAGTCTGAGTTAACCTCTCCGACGAGTCAAGTGACGTAGTTTCCACCTTCGAGGACCGATTACTTCCACTTCAATTGGCTGTGATTCACAATATTGTCTCCTATTCTGAACTTTTCTGAAGAAGAAAATACGATGGAAAATAATTACTTATGCACTACATCTGTAATCGATTTCGAACGATATGCCAGTTAGGGCCGATTCTCGTTTTCCTTTTAATTAAAAAAAACTACAGGTTGAGTGACATTTACCTTAGGTGAATCGCTTGGTAATATTTTTGAAAATCAACCGTCTTTACGAATGATCGATAGTGAATATCTCAAGTATGCTACAGCTATTCTTATATATCTGTTCAACGTACGTTTAATTGACATTGATTTAAAGATCATTTGTCTTTATTATTTCAAACTTGTATTTGGGTCATACAGTTACAGAACAAAAGTTACCTCTTTGTTCTAAAATGTTAAGGATATGTTTTCCACATATACATATAAAGTTTAAACCTGAACCAAACAGACGTGTTTCATTAATATCGTTAGTTCTATTCAACTAAACAAACAAAAAATATCTTCAAACCATCTATACATACCTATTACTTAAATAAAAAAAGAAGTTTGAGTGATGGTTAACAATTAATTATCATACAATTGTTAAAAATGTGCATTAAGGTGACAGTCCATTTCCAACGACAGCCTACTGTTCATTTTACTATGGAAATTGACAATGACAGCGACGCATTCAGTACCGGTAGTGCAGCTGCGGTTAGAAATGGAATGTTACCATTAGAGTATGCTTGCTAATTTTAATTTTCACTTAATCACTAATATTGTTTGTTTAGTGATCTCCTTAAATACCAAAAAACTTCGTTTTAGTATGTTAATTATTCGCAGTTACTTTTCCGAACCGTACAACAGGTTTATTAAGCACTTTCAAAACAAAATCGCAACCAGTAACAATAGAAACCTACTAAGACCCCGTCTCATAAATCAAAGTTAGAGCAAGTTTCGGACGACAAGACGCACCTAATCCAATGATCGTTAAGTAAACCGAATAGAAGTTAACTTTAGTGTAATTCGATTCACTGTCCGCTTTCTCCACGTTGAGGTTTGCCATTTCCACATAAAGATCGTCTTGGGTCCAATTCTCTCTATTACGGGTTGATCGTATTCAAAATTCATTACTGGGGTTCGGGCTTTTCATAATATTTACTGTAATGGTGCGTATAGTGGTCTAAGCAGGCAGACAGAAATTAGGTACCTTAACATACGGAAAACTAAAAGTGATAGGTATCAGATTAAATTATATCTCGTAATAAAAACAGAAAGGGAAACATGTCGGGGCACCTAATACGTTATGATACTTACATAAAGTCTATAATTGAATGAAGAATAGAAAAACAGAGAGGCAGTGGAAGACCGACCGACCGACGTACGTTTTTGGACCAGGCCAAAGAGAAAACCAACGTATATAGTGACGTATCAGGAAAAAAAGTGGCAGAGAGAAGAAAGGAATGGCGATTACTCCACTGATAAGAGCCAGACTCTTAAGAATAATGATGATGATGATGATGATGAACAAACTTTACTAGTTTTACTAGGTACCTAATACATTTGGCGATCACGCTGCAAACGGGTGGTTAAAACAAATTTATATTAGCATTTAGTGTTTGTAGTATAGATATACATATGTTAATATAAGAAATGTGGTATTATAGTATTTACCGTTAAGTTGGCAGCTATTGCACGTGGACAGCGGGCAAAGACCTCGTTAAGAATGGACCACACAAGTCAACGCCTCTTACCGCATTGTATCAACAAATTTATTCAACAAAACATGTGAATTATTAGCATATTTGAGAGTTGCTGGGAAGAATTCGTTCTCTTTTCTTACCCTACAGTCGCCATGAGATATATCGGAGCGGTCAAGGTGCTCGCATATATCTGAGGACGCCTCTATTGTCAAGGCGTTAGAGTGCGTGTTCAGATATTGTGAACACCTTGGCCGGTCGGATATATCTGACGGTGACTGTACATTGTTCACGATCTCGCCTCAAATGAAAGATAATCTCGTTATAGGCACCAATAGTACGAATTATAATAACTCTAAGGTCGTGTGGGGTCATGTCCACAACTAGACGAACAATCCAATATACCTTACTGACATACATACACATATTTCTTAGTTAGTTTTTTATAAACTCTATAATTTCCATTAGGTAAGTAAGATTTTGATGAATTAGGTTTTGTTTTGTCTACTATTCAAGTGCCTTCAAAGTGATGTAATATATTCTTAAGCCGACCACTAACTATCAGGCCGCCGGACGATATCGGCCTGTCAGTTAGAACAAAAATTTGACAGCTCCGAACAACTGACAGGCCGATATCGTCCGGCGGACTGGTAATCAGTGGGCCCCATTACACATTCGTAAACTAAATAAGGTCGAAACCTATCCTCGTCCTAAAACAACGCAACTACCTACGAGTACCTAATCAATTCCTTTAGAGGATCAGTGGGCCTACAGCTAACCACGCTCGACGTGTTACCTCCCTGTCACACTTACGTACGAATTTACAAGTGCGACAGAGGGTCAACGTAGAGAACTAGCGTAAAATGTTGGCACTCCCTTGAATACAGACAACGGTTTTATGTAATAAGTCGTTGATATTGACGTATAGTAGTGTACCCTATGATGGGCGTGGAGCCAGTAATGGGACAAAAAACCACAAATCCTGTAAAATAAGTGTCTAAAAGTAGTTTATAAACACTGCCTGTATATTATCATAAATAAGAGTCCTAGAGCTGTTTCAGTTTGAATTTTTATTAAATTTGGTTGTTTTTTTAGAAATTGGCGTCAACCCAAAAGTTGTCGTGTCACTGAAAAAAAAAACCACTACGAATTCTTAACAACTTCGCTAAGAGAGGTGAGTTAATTTATTAAATTTTAATTAATTAATACTTGATGAAAACTAGAATGTGTTTTGTTAATTGCATTTACCACGAGATAAGGTATACAACATACTATGTTGTGAGTCCACAGATGTAAAAAAAATAGTGGTATTTGGCCCAATCCCATTATAGGAGCTGTAAAACTGCATACCTCCTATAATGGGAAATTTACATAATGATGCTTGCCATGCCATCATTTCATGTTTAAACAATACAGAAGTAAAATGTAGTTACGAAATATGTCAACCAGGAGGTATGCTCGGACTTCGGATAAATTAATATCGTTTTTTAGTGTGGGTCAAATCTTGGTAGCCGAGTTTGAGCCACTTTCCCGTTTTCCGATTGAGTTGAAATTTTGTATTCGTAATTAAATATGCAAATCGGATGATAATGCAATATTATGATAACATGGACCAGATCTGATGACCTATTTCAATATTTTATACTGATAGAGCAGTGTCCATTACTGGGGGGCCCATTACTGGAGCTTTGGTGTCCATGACTGGAGAAAAATAGCATAGTTTTAATTTGTTAAGTATGTGGAAACTCATTGCAGTATCTTTGATACAACACGCCTGAAACATGAAAGACGGGTAGGACTTTCATCTTTCAATACGCTAAGCGGTAGACCATTCACATGTATTAGAGAAATATCACAAATACTCCAAATTCCCTCTTAAATGTCCCATGACTGGTGCTGTTACTATAATACCCTTTAGAATTGTCCATTTGTCCTTTACTGCGCCGAATTTAACTTGCGCTGTCAAAAACAAATAGCAAATGCCCAGACGCTCGGCAAAATGAGAGTGACAAGGGGCTTAGTGCTCTATCAAGGCAAACTACGCTCCTAACAAATTGCACTCGTCAAACCCTTGAACAGAACTAACTTTCTTAACTGAACTGAGACACTCCGACGTTTCGGAAAGCTTTAAGTCAAGTATAGCAAACCAGAGTGGGTAATGACACTCCGGTCATGTTTTCCGTCTAATTGAGGCGAAAACAGGCCCAAGTTGGCTGGCAGTGCTCATTAAGAACAACAAACAAGTGGCTAAGTACTGTGATGTCGCCGAGAGGCAGTCGCGAGCGAACTAATCGGCTTTCGCGCTGGCTGCTACCGAAACTCCGAAAAACCCCGCATTTACATGTTGTTTGCGTCGTTTATGGAAAACATGTGTTTCATATGGAATAACATGCACGAATTGGGGAAAACATGTTTCCGCTATCGAGCTCGATTTTCCGATGTGTTAGGAGCTATAACGTATTCAGTAGGCAGTATGTACAGTCACCTGCAATAATATGTTACTCTTTGAAGGCCGCAAAAATATGTGACACCCTCTAGATTACGGCTCTACATATAAGATCGTGTCCGATATTTTTACGGCCTTCTGCCGTATTCGAACTTCAAGAACCCTTCGTTGTGTTAGTTGTGTAACATAATATTGCAGGTGACTGTACCTACATGTGCGATAATCATACTATATCTTGTCTCATAATATTGATCTAAAATTCGTTTGTTATACCTACCATAATTTTCAAGTTGCACAGTGGTCTCAAATACGTATGATATGGATACCTATTCGTACGGGCATTTTTGTGACGTTCTAATGACGTGTGATGACACAATTTGTCTATTTTTTCTTGTATTTGTTTCCCAATTATTGAGAAAATAAATTACTATTATTTTCCTACAATCTAGAGACCTTTTACTTTATTCTGTAATAACAAATGTCTTACATAACACACACAAAGAAATGTAAGTATTATGTGTGAAATGTATCCGAAATGTATTATGTAAGACACACGTCTTACATAATACATTTCGGATTTGAGACTTAAATTGCTACGATTCGACGTAAAATTTAATGTTTAGTAGGTACGTGTAATATGTTGCAACTGTTATTAAGTATATTTTGTCTAACGTTAATTGGTATTATATGTATTCGTATTCGTACCCTAAGTTACGGGTAGGTAAGTACGTCGGTATATAACGCTCATAATAATTATTCTGTTGTTTACGTGCCTACTACACCTCTTGTTAAAATAAACTTTTTAAATTAAATATAAATAGAATGCGACTAATACGCGTATTATCACTACTCATTTTAAAGATATTACGTTCTACGCTTCTTCTTCCTCGCGTTAGTTATCCCGGCATTTCGCCACGGCTCATGAGAGCCTGGGGTCCGCTTGACAACTAATCCCATGATTTGACGTAGGCACTAGTTTTTACGAAAGCGACTGCCGTCTGACCTTCCAACCCAGAGGGTAAACTAGGCCTTATTGGGATTAGTCCGGTTTCCTCACGATGTTTTCCTTCACCGAAAAGCGACTGGTAAATATCAAATGATATTTCGTACATAAGTTCCGAAAAACTCATTGGTACGAGCCGGGGTTTGAACCCGCGACCTCCAGATTGCAAGTCGCACGCTCTCACCGCTAGGCCACCAGCGCTTCTATATTACGTTCTACGCATTATTTAATAATTTATTGTTTGTATTATTAAATAATATTACGTTCTACGCATTATTTAATAATAGTATCGTATACAGGAAAGGCGTGTAAATACGTTTTTTTTTGTTAGTATTCGAATGCGTGGGTTACCGAACAACTGTTATGAAAGGGAATCTTTTCAATCCCGGGGCATTTCATAAGGAAAGGTAAGGAGTGATTTATGTGTGTTCCTTTTGTTGAGAACACCTATTGAATGCTAAAAATACTTAACAGTTACGCTTATGTGTAAGTAAAGAAAGCTATAAATTATTATACGGGCTAATGTTTCCCTTTAACGGTTTTCAGCACGAAAATCTATCGTTCTTGACGCGTTTTATATGTGTTACGTCCGAATACCGTTTTTTGGTTAAAGTTACCTTGTAGATAGTCAGCATTTGTGAGTAATTAACGATAAGAATTAGTAGATTATAATATAGTAAAAGCAAAACGAGCGAGACGGTCTTGACATTGCATGCGAATTGGTAAGCCACTCCGGTGTGCGCAGGGACATCGCTACACACGCACACAGTGCTGCCACGCTCATATATTGGAGATCCGTTCCGGAGAACAATCAATATTGCATCACTGTAATAACCTTGTAATACAAACAAGATATAATTTTAAACAGCAGCTAAACAAAAGTACAAAATCGTTCCCTGTTCCGTGATATTAATCTCTGTTAAAGTAGAAGAAAATAACTTACATTAGATTAGATGGTTTATTTCATGAAAGACAATTACATAATAAGTTTGCATTGATGTCGAAAATATAAGAATTTCTATCATGATCGTCAAAGTAAAATAAAATAAAAATGAAAATAATAACAATAATAACCCCGCGGGGGCAGCTTGTGGCTAGCTGGCGGTTAGTGGCGACACCGCGGACCCCTATTCCAGAGGGCCCTGTCATCTGGCCCTCGCCTCTGTGCTTGCCTTGATTGGCCGGCCAGAGTGGAGTCGCAAGAGCGGGACCTATGCTCCAGGTTGGAAGTGTAAAATGTCATAACGCCGGCGGCCTGCTGAACGGATTACCAGGATCTGGCTACCGCAGACTCACATCTCGACAACCTCACAGCCACTCCAAAGTGTTGCCCTGTTGTCGCACTGTGCGTGCGGCCATTGCGGGGCCCACTCAATGAGTTGGCGAGTCACCACCTATCTTATACAATTTTGAGACTAATTGTCACGGCAGGTGTCCGCTAGTCTCCTCCCATAGCCCGATATCCAGTCCGTCCAACATTCAAATCTATAGCCTATGCTATGACCTTAGTTCCCATCGCAGCACAAAAGTGCTGCACTGCAATAGTCTTTGCACCTGGCGGGGACTATCACCGGATGTATCACATTGTGCGTTCGGGTATGGTAGCCGCCACGTGTATCCCTTGCCTTTAGATTAATTTGTCTTAAAGGGCCTCTGCGCTGTTGGCTTCGGCCCCACGCACGCCTCCCAAAGGTCCGGGACCCCATGGTCCCGAGATATGGAAAGACAGACAATAATAATGAAATAAGATTATAGCTCCAATAAGGATTGTCAACACAATTAGAATAAGAGTAAGTAGGTAAATACTTACAAATCCAAAATATAAATTCACAAATAAAATAAGTAAATACAAATAATATCTCCTAATAATAGAAACCGTAGATTAAACACCATCACTTTATTTCCATGGACTGGTCACAATTAGGCTTTCCTCGTATAGTAAAATAAAACCAGTAAGTGCGCAACAAAACCTAATCTCATTACGCCTAATACCATTGACGACTTCACAGATAGTAATTGTAAGCAGCGAACACACTAGCTCGTGCCAACCGTCCTTTAATAAAAGGGGCATTATTTGTTCCAATTACACGGCAGCCTACACAGACTAGTCGAACTATCAGGAAAACCAGTACCAAGCGTTTTCTGAACGTGCATAAGTTTTAAGGATGTAGAGATCACAGTTATTCTGATATGCCCAAACGTTTGACTCGTCTCTGCATAGGAATACACTATAAGGAGTGTGGACCCTTCCGAGTGGGTTCACTCGAGCGCTCACCTTGCGTGTACGGGCAGGAAAGAGGCAAAGGATTTAACACAATCATCTAATACAAAAGGGCACTACGAACATACGAAACCCCTTACACACGTACCTTTTTTAGCTACAGTTTGGACAGCAATAAGTAATAAAATGCGTTTAAACGGAGCATAAGCTGCCAACATAAAGTGTTTTTATTTTGCTTGCCGTTACGCAGAGTGGAATGTGTGTACCTGCCTACTTGACTCTAAATGGGTTCTTGTCTGGTGCGTCGAAATTTTCAGCTTAAATTGCAATTGTAGAGTAAACGTTTTACCCCTGCGAGACTTTGCTTTTATTGCCCATTAGCTTTTGTTCGTGTATATTGAAAAATTTGCATACATTGAAGTACTCCGCCTGTCAAATTAATTCGGTGAATAATAAAATTAACCTGTATAAGCACATATATCTGGAGATCAAACATAATTTGCCCTTTTACGGTAAGATAATGAATATTATTTGATATTTACCAGTCGTTTTTCGGTGAAGGAAAACATCGTGAGGAAACCGGACTAATCCCAATAAGGCTTAGTTTCCCCTCTGGGTTAGAAGGTCAGATGGCAGTCGCTTTCGTAAAAACTAGTGCCTACGTAAATTTTTGGGATAAGTTGTCAAGCGGACCCAGGCTGCCATGAGCCGTGGCAAAGATCCCGGGATAACGCGAGGAAGAAGACAAGATAGTCGAGTACCGACCCATATTTGCATAACTAATACAGTACTTACATTTGTAGACAATCGGCACTCGCCATGGCTCAGAATTGAGTGGTGGATATCTAAGTGTCGCCTGTCTGGAGGACCGACATATTATTCCATATGGAAAGGTTTATGATACTACATCACGTACATACCTGTGGCCAACCGCAACAAGTACTCAACAATAACACATACTTAAACACTAGTGTAAACTTATCTGAACCTGAAATTATACCTATGAAGACTAAGTTAAATTATAACAACACCGAAATAATCAAATACCTACATATTTAGAAGCCGTCAAAGTGTTTCATAATATTCGAAATCTTACAAACTCCACAAATTGATGTTCATATTTATATTCGAATTATAATTCCTTCAAACGTATATCTTCACACATCTGTAATAATCCCGACACTATAAATTACGTATCCTTTGAAACTTAGGGAACCTTTCAAGTGTGTGGAGGCGTAAAGTTTAATCATGTCGTCGAATCGTTTCCATCTGCCTAACTCCTATACGGTCACTTTAAACTAACAAATTAATTAGGTACGTACCTACATTGAACATCAACAAAACATTTATTTATGTATAACTTAAGTAACATTTTATTTATTTACCTGTTAGAATTGTTACATGACCGAAAAGTAAGATATAATGTGTACAGATTAAATCGCTCAGTAAAGTTCGACGGTAGCCGGCAGATTGTAAGAGTTCTCCGTAGCGCGTAGGCTGCACGCTACGCCGCCGTAGGAGCCACCATATGTTCCGACCACGCGGCCGCCGCCGATCGATACGATATGCACTTACCGTGGTCATCTTGAAGTTCAACTTTCGCTGCAACGCAGTCTCGAGGTGGAGAGCCATTGAAATCTCTTTCACGAACGGTTCACCGGATACCGAGCAAGCACTTATGACATAGTTCGATAAGCGCGCGTTAAGTAATAACTTAGCGTAAGCCGTATATTAACTTGGAAGCGTGGTAGATCGCGTGTTCACGCAGCCATTTTAGCGGCCTGTCAAAACATTCCAGTTTCCACCGCGCCGCGGCGCCACGGGCGCAATCGTTACGTCTGCGCGAAAATAGCGCGCGGGTCGAGGGAGGCGGGCGGCGGGCGAGGGTACGCGCCACCAAAATACCGCCACCGGCTTCACACACTTTTCCGCCACCAATTGATTTATCACTAAACTTGCAATGAGATTAAACTTATACTTCTAAGTACAACTTTATAGGATTGTTACAGATAAAGTTTTGTAATTGCTTGTCAATTAGGGGCTAGAAAAACATACGATTTATAAACTTCTTACAAAATAATTCAGATAAATACCTATTCAAATACAGCAATTTTCTAGGTACAAAAGCGAGCCATTTGGAGCATCTTGTCAGCCGCAGTGCGCGACAAACAGCAACACAATAGGGGCACTCGTATAGGACGCAGCAATATATTTTGATTAGCACAAAACATATTACAGGATAGACATCAAAAACGAATTACTCGCACTGTGACATTATTCGAGTGACGAGTCGAGTTACTGACTCTCCACAATAAAGGGCCGACGCAGAAAGTGCCTGGATGAATAGCTACACATTTTATAGCTCAGAATACGGGTAGGTACAATCGAATTATGTCTTTGAGAACAGAGCAGAATTTAGCAAGGGTTCCCGAGGCGTTAAAGTCGCATTTTCTATATTACATACTAGCGACCTGTCCCGGCTTCGACGGGTTAACAAATTATATTGATACCTTAACCTTCCTCAAGAATCACTCTATTGATAGGTGATAACCGCATGTAAATCCGTTCAGTAGTTTTTGAGTTTATCGCGAACATACAAACACAAAAACAGACAGACGCGGTGGGGGACTTTGTTTTATAAGGTGTAGTGATAAATCGAATACGTATGTAGAAATTTTTAAAATTAAAGAAAACCCGACAGCGATATACATATGATATATGATCAAATGTTTTGTCATTTGGTTACCTATTTCTAATTTGAAAGACATTTCCTGCTAGAAGAAATTTATTGCAATTTTTTTTTGCAAATACCATAAATCCAAATTTAATTATGTATGTATATGTAGACGATATTATAACCAAATAAATCGATATTGAAACTGACTTCTTTGGGACCGTATCCAGTGGAGAAAAGAAGAGGTTAGGAAAAAAAACTCGTAAGCAATTGTCAGAAAAAGCCTATCAAATTGTACCTCCGCCACGCACCACGACACATGTAGAACATGCTTACAACAAATAAATAAACTTTCATTGCGTCGCATATAAATTTCAATGGGATACAGCTAGTTACATTTATTTGCGTGAAGCATTGCGTCTAATAGCAATTGGAACGAATAAATCTCCTTCGTGAACGTGCATGCAATGTAACAAGCGGGTAATTTAGCAACACATTATTATTCCCCCTCCGCTGACTTAGACCGTACTGTAGGTGTGCTAGGTTTAATGCCTAAATATGCTGATGGTTAAACCCGGTAAAACAATGGTCTTGGTCTTATCATATTAAATAAGCGTTTTTTTATACTTAGTTTCGGAGGATAGAAACGCGCTTAAAAAAACTGACAGTCAATATCAAACGTAGGTATACGTTTTGTCAGAAAAACTAACAGGCTGTACCAAACGTTTTCCTAATATTACTTACATACATATTTAATTATTTTGTATAATGTTGTGAAGAATAATTAAATTACTATTGTAACCTTTAAGAGAAAGTAAACGAACTCCCACGCACAAGCTCTTGGAGATTTGATATTACGGTCTTTATAAAAATCACGACATTACTTTCTATCAAAATTAACAAAGAAATAGTAATGTGAACTACTTTGTTAAAGAGTAAGTAACTTTTTTTACCAAAGTTTTAGAACTTCTCCAACTTTTTGGATACTTCCCGTAACTTGCACATCGGTAATTCCAAAATATTACCTAGATAGATTCATAATAATTAATTTACATATACGCATAATTCCAGATGTTAATGATCGACAACTGCTTAATTTAATAAGGGGAGTCAAAAATTGGGTCAGCGCGAGGGGAAATCCCCTACGGAATTCTTACCAACAAATGTACAATTTATACATAAGTATGTGAATGAATAATTAATATTTATTTCAGGACGAGTCCCATATTATATTAGTAACAAGTAAGGTACTTAAAGTTAGTTATACTATAAATATGTGATACGTTTCAGCAAAATTTAAGTAGATAGTACCTATATCTATATAACTAAATAGATAATAGGAAGGTACATTTATATTGTGCAGTTCCTCACAATTTCGTAGCTACTTAGGAGAATAATCTAATTATGTCCATCGAATGTACAAGTAAGTAAGCACACAACAAAGTGCTTTATGCACCATTAATATCTATCTACTCAAGGATGAACGTCGACTAGCCCCCCTGAATTTATATCGACCAATTATTTAAATCCTACTTTGTTGCCTGATTGATTTCTGTCACATATTAGGGTTGGCTACTTTACATAGTTAATATAGTTATAGGTATCCCTATTGATATTATAAATACGAAAGTAACCGTGTCTGTCTATCACGCAGCCGCTGAACCGATTAAGATGAAATTTGGTATGGAGATAGTTTGAGGCCCGGGGAAGGACAAGGATAGTTTTTATCAATCGTCATCATTCCATTGCCGCGATAAACTTTCAAATAAAAAAATAGGTATATCTACGTCAAACGAAACGGTCTCTGAGAAAACGCATTTAACTTATTTGCGAGACCGAGGTGATCCCATAAGTATTCCGCGAACAGTTTGCGCGTAACACTAAAATGTAAAAAAAAAACAACGGGTTGCACTACGGGAGTACCGGCAGAAGTGAAAACTCAATGACATTGTAACAGTGTTTCGATCAGGTCACGTGTCCGTCTTACCGTCATACGTCTTACGAATCTTACGGTTACGTGACCTGTCGCGAGTTTAACATTTTTTCCCCATCACAAAAAGTGCACAGCGCCGCTAAAGAAGTTTTCACTTCAAAAAACAATCTAAAAGGTATTGTGAAATTAATCGGTTTAAGTATAGACATAATTCATAGGAAGTATTAAAAAAAACACAAATAATGCTTCTTGCTACCACATATGCGTACGGTTACCTGGTTATGTTATATATTTCACGTTACGTTATATTATTGTTACGTTATTTCGTTATGAAAGTGCTTTATTCTCGCGTTCCTCACAAATTCCCATTAATAGTTATTCCGAGAGAAATATGTGCGAGATAAACACGGAAGCTAATTTTGCTTAAGTTCAAAGCTATATAATTAAGCAGTTTTCCGCTCGGAAACGGGGCCCCAGAGTTTTCTATTTCAACACCTACAAGAACACCACTAAAAGCTTCTAGAGTTTCACTACTTATTTAATTTGATATTACTTATTTTCTCACCGTTAAATTAGAGAGTATGTAAATAAGCTTTTGTGATTTTGTGGAGAAGCAGGTTGTTTTCGTCCACTTAGCAAAATTTTTCGAAACGAGTAAGTCATCATCATCATCATCATCATCATCTCACCCATAAGACGTCCGCTGCTGAACATAGGCCTCCCCCTTTTTTGGGGAGTGAATGCCATAATCGCCACCCTTGGCAGGCGGGTTGGCGATCGCAGTCGAGTACACCGAATTTGAGGGACGCTGCTGCCCGTCCACCGGTGGTCTTGGATGTGGTTTAAGGACTTACCCGGGTCCTGGACGTAGTTTAAGGACATACCCGGGTCCACGACCCGGGTCCGGGTCAACGAGTAAGTACTATCAAATTATTAGGTTCCCTTTGGTGTTAACCATACAAGATTTTCCAAACATTTCCAAAGTCACAACGGGTCAATTATAAAACCGGATACAAATACTTACCTTCAAAATATTACTCAATAAAAGCGTGCAAATTTTTCTATTGTCTACAATAATTTGCACCTGATTATAATAAGCTAGACACAAAGCTATGTAAATGGCTCTACGCGAACAATGGGCTTTAATCCTGAACAAACACGGGATGATGCTTCAACACCAAGCGTTATACCTACATATTCACTAACACGCTATTGTTATAATACATTAGCATTATTCTGAATCATAATCATCAACTATTACTTTAAAATTAGTAGCTTTAAAATACTTGAGAATGTTTCCTTATAATAGTAAAGATTCTTATTACCTTGCGACTACCTACGGGAAATAGAGCCTTGGAAATACCTCCTACAAGTTGTACCCTGACGGTCTGCTGAGGATCACAAAGTAAAAGAAAGACAGAAATTGAACGAGGATTCTTCGAACCTGTTCTAACACCTTTTAGTCAAGCTAATATGATGAATAGCGCAACAAAAGAAGCAAAACTATAGTTTTTCACCTAAAATTATACGAGACTAATGATCTGACCGACTAGCCGACTAGTCGGCCGACTAATCGGCCATTCGAGCGCCGATTAGTCGGCTAGTCGGCCAAATGAATAGTCCGTACATCACTAGTAAAGAAACTTTTGCTGCATAAACCTAACCGATAATATATGAACAAATACTTAAATACAAAAAGGACCTCCAACTCATTTGTGGTCATCAAACATATGTAGTACATATAAATGCTGGGATTTGAAACCACTTTGAAACCATCGTTTTTCACGCTGAATCGTTAACCTAGCTTAAACTAACTTTCAAGTACATACATACATTGCATGGTACCTGCAATACGGCCATCTTAAAATTTATGGTTTTTTGAGAATAGACCTTATTTAAAAAATGGAATGCCTTACCGGCGTCTATATTTCCGTGTTCTTATAACCCGGCAACCTTCAAATCAAGAGTGAACAGGCACCTTCTGGGCGAGCTCGCTCCATCGTAGGCCACGTCTACACCTCGGCTAGTCTGTGGCCATGAGTAGGTAAGCCCATTGAAAATTAAAAAAAATAATAATTAAGAAATCCAGTTTTTTTAAGCCTTTTGTACCCATTGTGGCGGTATGGCCGTAATGCAGACGACATACGATTATGTTTAGATTTTTATGAATCACCGAAAATCAAGTTTGATACTTGGAGTAAAATAAAATTAATGCCTTTAAAAATTATTCGCTTAGGAAAAAAATTACGACACGCCACAGTCGCTTAATCGTTCATAAAGAAAACAAAATATCCTCCCTTGCGTTATCTCGATTAGAACAACTGAACATAAGTGCTTTCCAAACGGCCTCGGGAGGAACAATACACACACTCGGCAGCCCTTCATTCGCCGACAACAAATCTTCCCTAGCGACTGTAGTTTGCTCATTTGGAAGAAATGAAAGAGCCCTCGTCGCTGCCGAAGCCTACTCTTTTGTTGGGAACGCGTTTGTTCTCAGTGGCCATCCCACTAATTGCGACCACCTCCATTGTCTACTCGCAAATTAGACGTGATATTCGGCATGATCTCGACATTTTAATTGGTTCTGGAATAATATTAGTTGCACTCGTTGAAACAATGAAAAATAATTACGTCAACGCCATTTTAACTGCAATAATTGTCGTGGCATAAAACAACACGTTTCAAATATTTCGTTAAAAAAATTTGTTAAATGTAGTTTACACTCTGTCGAATGGCGAGTTTGTTAAGCCGTTGCAAATTCTCATTCGCAACATTCTATTGGAGCCGGGGATTTAAAAATATGGATGGAGCGGCATTGTGAGCCTGGAGCGATCCCAAACTTCATATTCCCACTTGAATACTTATAATATACCGTCTCGAATGTTTACTAACTCCTCCAGTCCTCATCTAGCCTACGCAAACGAGTTTCATGTTGAAATCTAGCAATTTTTCATACAGTTATATTCCGTTACGGAAGGGACGCCTGCAAAGTGCTGAAATGTTTTAATGCTGCTGTTAAATACTGCATTAAGTCTGCAGGTTTTTGATACGTACCCACCAACGATATTAAAATGACGTCAAAAGTTTCAACCTAGCATAAAACATTTAAGTATGTTAAACAGACGACGCCATTTTATAGTTAAAAATGCATGTAAAAATTTCACAAATATCTCTATACATAATAGCTTCGTGACGTTATTTCTTCGTGGGTTTCCATGGGTCAAGTTACCCTTATTCATAATAAACTAGCAACCTTTCAGACGGATGTATTATATATCAATTGTTTGAGGATCTAAGAACTAGCTTAGTAATTAATATGAAGATAGCCAGAGTATTTAATTATTTAACTTTATCAAAGTACCATTTAGGTTCATATTTATAGTTTAAATAATTTCGGTTTTAGTTGTTAGCGTTTAGATATTAGTTGTTATTGGTAGCGATTTTATGAATATTTACTCTTGATCAAATATTTAAGAGTTTTGAAGAGTACAATGTAAACGTGATGTTATACATGTGTACGAGACGAAATTATATTAACATCAACGCTTTTGCAAACCATGTATTTTACTTGGCTGGTTTTGAAGTTGGGTAAACATGAATGAAACAAATTTCCACGGTATTACCTTAATTGTATTTTTAAGCAGAGAGTTAGGAAATCTTTGCAAAGGTCTTTTACCCGCGAGGCTTCGGAATAAGCTGATTTAAAATTAGGGAAGTTATTAAAAACAACTCGACTCAATACGCCGCGCCGGAGACTAAAATAAAAATACTGTTTTGTTAAATTGAAGAACAAAAGCCTAAGTTAGGTACTAAGTTATCTGCAAAGAAATATGAGCAGCTTTTAACGTTGTTACAATTTATAGATATTTTTATTTGTAGTTGTGCTAAAAGCTTCCAACCAATTATTGGTACGCGATACGAAGTGATTAAAGTGAGCGAAGGCAATTGCGTTCTGCGGGAAATGCAACTCGAATTATATTAAGCTCTTCATTTCACATTTAATAAACGTGTACAATAGATGTAGAGTTTATAGAAATTTCTATGACATGATATTAATTGTAGTTTCTGCAAGAGGTTAAAGTTTTAGTACTTATTTATCATTCGACTATTTAGCTTTAAAATGGAGTATCGAGAATATCCGGAAGAAATGTCATGCGAAACTCATACAGCATAGCACAGTTAGCTAAAAGAAATAGTAGCCAAGCAATTCTTATGCCTATATTTTTTTAAGTATTTTGGGAGTTTTGGTAACATACTATAACAAGGGAAAACAAGAAAGTTTGTGCAGAGAATATATTTACAAACTTCCCCTTCTTATATAGTTCCTTACAAAATAAACCCCATATCCGTGTAAATTGTGATTTATGATTTATTCTGCCGTCTAAGCTATATTAATGGAAAGTTTCATTAAAATACTTTCAGGATTTTTTTCTTTTAAGAGGATCAAACACCGACATAGACTTTCACATTATTAGGATATGGCATAACGGGTAAATACACCTAAAGTTGTAGATTGCACTAAATATTCATAAACTGATAATATAATATAATAAAACATGTGTTATCTTACGCTTTTAAAATAAAAATAAACGGACTTAACCCACTAATCATTACGAAACTTTTCTTAAGAATGTCTTAATAAATTAAATATCGATAATTACCTTTGTACTCTTGTCTCAAGGTACCTGAGAGCAATTCGCCGATTTAGCTCCAGTTGAACGACTCTTTTGTTAAATGGAATTGAACTTAACCCGTTATCGATTAGGGTATTCTTATCTGCGAGGTAGGTTTTATAGGCTTCGCAAATTCATTACGGTTTTTGCCTGGAATACGTTTTGTTCATTTTTAGTGCTTAGCGTAAGTTTCCTCGACTAGTCTCCAGATTGACGAAGACATTTTACCGCTTGGTTAAAACGAACTTAATTTTCTATTCATTGCGTTATTTCATGTTGTATGGCAACGAAAAGTTAATATATAATTAAACATATTTTGCCGCTAGTATGTAGGATCCCCATCTTAACCCACGAAGGTTGTCTAAGCTCGGATCAGTGCGAATTAATTCCTATAGTTCTTAAATAAAGAAAAGCAGATTATTATTATTCATTATCTTCGGCTACCCATCGGGTATTTTTGACACTGAGGTAGAAGTACATAAACAATATAAACATAAACAATTCATCGGAATGTACCTACTATTACACATTATTAGATACACGCGATATTAATACCGTTTCAATTTTTTACTTAATCTACTTACACTTTATTTGGCTTGCGCGATAATCCAATATAAATCTTGGCTCCCAATATTTTTAATAAAAATTATCGACTAATACGCTCGCCTAAAGATCGAAGGATTCCCATTAGAAGTGTTCAAGAATTTCAAGATATCTTTAGGTTTATCCGTCGGCTCTATCAGGGTCTCGCATCGTCTTATCCGATCGCGTGCAATGCGAACTTTACGGATTTCTAGCCCTTTATTGGGTACCTACATATAAAATGGAAGAAATGTTTTATCGTTGTTACTTGATTTTGCACGGCTTTAGAATTCGTTGCGGATATTTTTGGGCTAACCAGGGCTCACGATTTCATTAAACTCAGTCTGCTTTGCGTCAAAATAACTTATAATTTGTGTAAACTATAGTATGTATATTTACGTATTTAAATAAAGCCAGTTGAGGGTAGATACAAATATTACCTACACGATCAAATAATGTAGGTTAAAGTCAGGTCGTTCAGTGACAGACCCAGGCGGTTTTGTATTAGGTTGGTTAAACAATAAATGTTATAAGTACCCGAAAATTTACAAATTATTTGTTTTCTTTTATTTAAACACCTAAAAATACAGAGTATATATAGGTACTTATGCTCTTTCTGCATATTATGTACTAGTGTTTGCATGAAACATCGTTCGTGAAACATCATTTTTAATCAAACAAACAAACCCCCACCAATTGAACCTCATGTATTAATTCGGTTTCAACACAATAGATATGTGACCGAAAACCTGCATTAAATATAAAGCAAAATCTTTTTTTTTTTTCAATCATCTATGAGTACCTATTAAATATTTTTGAAGAATCAATCTATATAAGTCCGTTAGCTAATAAGGATTGGAAGAACACCATTGAACAAGACTTCAAGCCATATTTAGCTAAATCGATGTCTCTTTCAGTGTCTTATCAGCAGCCTCTATAAGCATCATGCCTTTGGGCCCGATTCGGATTTTGAAATAGACATCTATTAGACATCTTTTAGACATCACCAAGTACGATAACGATATGTTTAAGATCTAACCTGTCAAATTTGACATTTGCGTGATTGTGGAGACTCTTGAACGATTTCCACAGGATATGCCTTAGAGATCCAATTCACATCTAATAGATATCTTACTCTATCTAACGTAAAAGTGACATTGGTTGCCCGAATTGCCCTGCAAAAGAGAACTTGTTGATATCTAAACTATAACCTACCTAGAATGGATCTAGTACGTGTTGTCTCTTGTGAATACTTTGAAGTTCGAATACGGCAGTTTATCTAATTGCATGCAACGCCAAAAGCAGGTACGGGTTCCAATCCTTAAATAGGTGTAATTTTTATTTGACATTTTAGACTAACTCCAAGATGAATGTAAGTAAGTAATAAATTAAGTTCTTGAAAACGGATGCTTTGAACGAACTGAAACTGATTTCCAAAGCCTAAACCTTTGCCATGCTTATACTCGTATATATAGACCAATAATACATATCTTGAATTCGGAGTCATTTGAGATAAATACCCTACAGCATCGTGCTATCAATTTAAAACTGAACTAAGTGCGGAGTTGTAAGCGTATTTACCGGAAGCGGATGCGTCGACAGCGGCCGTCGCTCGGCATCGCACGCTTTCATTCATCCCGCACTTACCACCTTCTTCCATTCACGTCAGTTTACGCTGAAACTCTACACTCGAACAGTCCGCCGCTCTTCCCTCCCTGTCGCCCGCGCCGATCTGATGGCTGATAGAGAGGAATGAGCGAACAAAATCAATACTGTCTGGAACACGCCCACCGGCTCAACACAACTGCGCTTCCTAACTGGAAATTCAATAAAATAAAAATGAGTGAAAATCATTAAATTTCTATTTAGAAAATCTCTCGACCGCCTCACTATTATTTACCATTTCATGTTTTTTAACGTACAGGGGGTTGTTAGAGTGAGACGGCACGTGTTTCGCACGTGGCGGATCACGTTACAATGTTTACCTGACGGTCAGGTGAGAGCCGCTGGCGGCACGCAGCTGATGTGTATCTACCTACAAGTGTATGTAAGCGGAACTCCAAAACGTAAAAGACAGGTCAATGATTCCATTGAGTTTGGACGGTTGAGGTTGTGACCGAGTAAGAAGCCTCATAACGTAACCATACATAATTGTTTCCCAAATTACAAGAAAACAAGTACAAGTAGGCTAAAGGTTATTCTGAGTTGCTGCTTGGCTTTATAAGGTGTTGACGCTGCCAAGTTTAGCTTGTAAACATCTGTACCTAGTGTCCTTTCAGGGGTCTAGACCAATGTTTGATAGGTAAGGAGCCCGATTCTGATTTTAATTTCTTGTTCTGAAACTGTTATGGTTTTGATCTATCTGTGTCTAGTGAAATTTTTGCACCAGAAGTGTCACAATTGACAGCTGACAAGCATCCATAAAAGCGCTTACATTCCTTACTTAATTCAGTGACTGACTACAGGGACGCAGCTTTACGTTAGATCTGTGCAGATTTATACTGTACATTGTTTGTTAGTTCAGTCACAGAATAAATAATAGTACTAGGTACAGAAGACTCACTTTCTGACAAAACGCGTCTGTCACGATCAGCACAGATATGGCCGCTAGGTGGCGACAGCGCCACGCGCGGCTTATGGCAAACCCCAAAATTGGGGTCGAACGGATGGAGTTTTAGCTACCTGTACCAAAGCGACGAAATCGCGGAGTGAGCCACGCCTGGTTCAGTGTCTAAGGTGTGTGCCACGCCTGGTTCAGTGTGTAAATAAAGGAACTAAATAAGAAATTCTCGTGTAAGTGAATATTATGTATTCTTATGGGAAATAATGATCTTTAAACCTAAATATGTATAGAATATCTATTGACTTGCTACGCCCGGCGTAGCACTTCGTTCGTAGCAAAGCATTGCCAAAAAGGGTCATTGGGCTCGATTCGGATTTTGAAATAGACATCTATTAGATATCTTTTAGACATCACCGAGATACGATAACGATATGTTTAAGATTCTGGAGATATTCTTGAACGATTTCCACAGGATATGACTTAGAGATCCAATTCACATCTAATAGATCTAACGTAAAAGTGACATTGGTTGTCCGAATTGCGCTGCAAAAGGGAACTAGTTGATATCTAAACTATAACGTATCTAGAATAGATCTAGTACGTGTCGTCTCTTGTGAATATCTTGAAGTTCGAATACGACAGATTATCTACCCATGACTAATACTTAAAAGTTGAGTCGATAATCAAAGGAAGATAAACCAAACAAATATCAGACATTGCTGTCAAAGTTCAACTTTAGCAACACATTTATATTATGTGTGAGTGCAAAGACGGAGACTTTTCCTAACTTACATTATAAGTAACGCCCAGCGAGCCAGTGATAGGGTAGGAATATGTATGGACATATATCTAAACAGATGTCGCACAGTTTTTATTCCCAAACACCAAAGCGAATTAATTTCTTCTTGATGTGTCCGTGATTTAGTGTCAGACAAATTAACCTACCAGGCTGGTTAAGCGTATTTCTCGCAAATCGAACGGCCCTATTCCAACTTTAAGATATGCCAGTTAATAGATCTAGAAAAGATATGGATTAGATATGTCAGTGTCAAATGTGACGTTTCTTCAAACAAAAACACCACTTGACACTGACGCATCTAATCCATATCGATTCGAGATATATTAATTGACGTACCTATCTTAAAGTTCGAATACGGCAGATAGACTACTTTTGCAAACGCAGTTCCTTAGTTACCTACGTTGAAACGCTGTATCTTACGGAGCTGAAAAATAAACACCTCCAAACGGGACTTTCTTTTGGGACGATAGTCTGACCTATCATATGCGCAACAAGACTGGAGCGCGATTAAGCTAAGACTAATCACAGCTTCTTAACTGCGCTTGATTACGTACATTTTTTTTGCAATTCACTCGTATAGTGATCTATATAGAAACTATATGTCCGTGGATAGGAAGTAGAGATACTCGCGCATCGGTACGGCAGCCCGCGCCCGCAGGCACGGTTTGCATTTTTATCAACCGACGACAGCCAACATTTTATTTTGCGTGCCATAAATATGGAACTAGTGAAGACGAACACACGCTGTATACATTTTCATGCAAACTTATCTGAAACTATGCATAAATAAGCAGCAACAAAAGGCTCTTCAACCTCTCTGTAAAATAAAGGTCGGCAAATTGTTATTTCTTGCTGCTTCCTGTTCGCAAAGCCAACAAGTATTTCGCTTAAAGTTTTTTTGTTGGGAATGGTTGTTATTTCGGTTTACGGGGAAGATTATCTCTTTCAGGCAGGTAAATGGGGCCTTAGAGGTAATTTTAGCTGCTACGGGAAGCTGTAATAGTAATGCTAGAGGTTATTGTTGTTTGTTGACAAAAGATTAAACTATTCTTAAAATTATCTGTATTACGGTATGTTACAAATTTATTATAATGAGTTGAAAAATACCTATGTCTCTTTTATTTGGTATGCAACTTACAGTTTTGAACATAAGTACCTACTTACAAACAAACAACTCCTAAAAAATCCAAAACACTGATAACGACAACGTACTGGAAGGCTACCTATTCTCTAGCCGCCCATACGTCAAACCTTGCTAAGCAAAATTAAATTTTATTTTGTCAACACAAAGTTCAAATTAGAATGGAACGGGAGACCTTTTTATAGGTCTCTGGGCGGCTAGAAGTTATACAAAGACAGAAAGAGTTAGCGAGAGAGGAAATCAACTGCTTAGCTACATAGAGTCACTAAAGTATATCTTCAAGAAACCATTTATTGTGCTACTTTATGTGCAAGTATAGTTATTTTCCTGATAGTGGGTAAAGCAACACTAGCTTAAGGACCCTGCATTGTGTTATTTGTTGTGTTGAACGCGAATCTGCATTCTGAACCAACTAAAAATCAGCAACATATATACAGCTTTGTAGTTGCAAGTGCTCGTTTGTCACCGTAGAGTCCTAAAATACCGGCTAGGAGCCGGGATCCATATGGGTCCCCGTACTCAGTGTAGGGTTCCGTAATTAGCCGTCCGTCACAACATGATGCCTTAAACGAGATTATTGGGTATCATGTACAGTCAAGTGTAAAAATATGGGTGCACTCATCATATACGTACTCAAAAATATGTCCCATAGCTCTTATGTCGGCGATTTAAGAACTATGGGACATATTTTTGAGTATGTTGTATGCAGCCATAATTTTACACTTGAATGTACACAACAATCAATAGCAGCACTTGTGCATCTTTCTACTAAGACTTTTAGTGAAAACTCCAAAACGGTTTTACGAAAAGTACTGGGTAAACTTTATTTACCTACAGTCCTACAAGGTCACTGTCAGTGACAGATAGGCAGACAGACATACAGACGGACATGGCAAAACTAAAAGGGTTCCTAGTTGACTACGGAACCCTAAAACCGTGATACATGAAAGGGTCTCGCTAGCCGAACCACTTGGCCGCAGTTAGCAGTTCCGAAGTGAGTGTAACAAGCGCCGCGGCCATTTATTGCTTCCCGACTAGTTTCGTCTAGAACATAGCAATTATGAGGTGAGTGTAAGTGATGAGACATCGCGTTTTATGTATACCAGTGTTGCCAGGTTACAATTCACATTTTTCGTGACTTTCAGCCCTCATCTGTGACATGTGCGACAATGTGCGTGACTTATACACCGTGTTTTTTTTGATTTCCGTTCATTTCAAGGGTGCATTCCTGAGCTTAAATCAAGTAACTTTCTCAAAGACACCGATATTCTAATTAACTCCATTTCGGAGATAATCAATAATTTATTTTTTTCCTATAAGGCCTCTACAAGCATGTACACTTGCCTTAGGGCCGGTTTACATATTGTTTAATGTTTAGAATGAGTTCATACATTTGCTACTAAACTTAAGTACAATCTCGGTCGATCGATGTTCGAAATGACATTGATATGTCACAGATTTCAATTGTTTGGTTGAGTTAAATGTAATGCCCGTGTTACAACAACGCTACATGCTACATTTAATTACTTTTTAAACTTAAATATTTTTTTTAATAAAAGCAAAAAAAAATTTTTTTTTTTAAATTAACTACGTCATTTAGTTCTCTTAAACGTATTTAACCGTACCCCGAAGTTAACGGAATTCAATAAAAACACGGTGTATAATTTGGCCGCACTTTACAGGTTTACTTTGCCTTATAGGAGCGCCTTATTTTTAGCGCGCATGATGCTCATGCACGTCCAATTCTATGTTTTTCCTACATAGCAGTGGCGGCGCGTCCATAAAAGCCGATTCCCACCGGCTTGCCTGTTTTTGGACGTTTGGGTAGAATTGTATAGGAAATATGTAAGCCAAATTAGCCCCGGCTTGCCTATGAATATGTTTGACGCGCCGCCACTGCTACATAGTGTAATAAAATTGCAACTGGCTACAACGAACATCATCTACGTGGTCACAAAAATATTTACCAATCTTTAAAAATTGTTTTTTTTTTCACAATTTTAGTAAGTAAATATTCCAACATTCAGTGGCGGATTTCCCATAAGGCACAGTAGGCCCGGGCCTAGGGCGGCAAGATATTAGGGGCGGCAAATTGTGACAAAAAATTCGCTGATGATAACAAAAAATAACTCAAAATTAGACCAGGCAACAAATTCTCAAAAAAGTACCTATAGAGGGAAATGCTTGCAACACAATTTTTGACTTTGTACCTATTTTTATTTGAACTATCTAGGAGGTGAACATATCAAAAGTCCCCGGCCGTAGCCCTTGAGCCAGGGGAAGAGAGAGGTCTCCGAAACTGCCGGACCAATTAAGTTGAAATTTGGCACACATATGTAAGTTTGTGACCCAAAGATGGACGTGTAACGTAAATAATAGTACATTGTACAACATGGGGCGTAAGTTGAATATTGCAAACGAGAGTAAGTTTATAGGCTCGAGTTTGCAATATTATTACGCCCCGAGATACACACTATGTTTTTCATCACACTTGCGATACAAAAAATAAGTTTAAAGACAAAAAACTGTTAATTATGGCACTAGAAACTTCATAACTCCCTAGGGAAAACGAATTTTCTATAACTCCCGCTACGCCTACGTGCAGTTCCACATTTACTGAACGAGTGTGATGAAAATGAATTTTAAATATGGCCTCCATATTTTGGGGGGTAAATAAGAAAATTTAAAAATAAAGTTTTTCTAACTATATCGTGTTACATATCAAATCAAAGAGCTCATTGTAAGAATCTCAGATTTTTTTTATAATTTTAGGATAAATAGTATAGCAGTTATTCAAGAAAATAGTTTTTAATGTTTTTGTAGGTACATGAAAGTCAATGTTATTGGTAAAACTGTCATTTAAAATGAATAAGTATTTGCTTATTTTTTTCATAAAACCTATATTCCTATGATCATGTCACAAGTACGTATAGTTTCTAAGATATAATAAGCGAAAAACCGAAAAATGTGACCTTCAAACCAAACTTTTGATATGTTCACCTCCTAACGAGTCCAAGTTACTATATAAGTAAAAAATGTGTCTCAAGCATTTCCCTCTATAATATATCTTTCCGTTGCCTGATCTAAATGTAGTCAATATGATGGGTGCTGATGCTGAGAAAGGGGCGGCTACAAGGCTTGGGGCCTAGGGCGGCAAAGACTGCAAATCCGCCACTGCCAACATTTTTTATTGTAGTAAAGTTTTCTTGACTCTGCGTGGAAAGAGAAGATTTGTGGAACGTATTGGTACTCATACATTCCACGACTCTTTTCTTTCCACACAGACTTCTATAGGTACTCAATCAAAAGGGCAACACTTTATTGTTTTTAATATTGCTTGTTTGGATAGGTATAGAATAAAATAGTTTCTAGTTGTGGTTGTTAACTCTACTAATTTCAATTATACATAATTTTGTATGTACCTACACAAGTACCTACCTTACCTGCTTACATATTTACTTACATTTAAATATTTTTGCAGCATGGGAAAAAGAAAAAGGAAAATATATTCGAAAATAAAATTTATATAAGTCGCATTGCGGAAATGTGCGTCTGTATTTTGTTGTTTTCCAAGTAAATATTAATACAGGCCTAATACCAGTCGTACCGTTCATAGCTTACACCGAAGTATTACGCCATTCGCAAACCAAACAAATCACTTTAAATGCGCTACGTTTGCTGCATTGCGCTTAATATTATTTGTTATGTCGAATTTATAATTTCTTCACTCATTTTAATGTTATATTTAATATTTATTGCATATTTTAATCCTGATACCTGTACATTTTCAATCTCTAGGTAACTACCGGTATTTATTAGGGTTCCGTAGCCAAATGGCAAAAAACGGAACCCTTATGGATTCGTCATGTCTGTCCGTCTGTCCGTGTATGTTTTATATTACATCCTGTCACGGTGGAGTACCAATCAGGCTCAAAAGTTTATTCAACCTTGATACACGTGGTAGGTCTACTACGTCAAAATCTGAGATTATTTAAAATTCTCGCCCATATATATTTTTTTATCAATAATAAAAAAAAGAACATCCTAAAAAATACCCGTACAATTCGTTCTTGTAACTAATTACAGCTCAATTCGTAGGTAATAAATCACCGCAGTCTTATCACGTTTAGGGTATCGTAAGGAACAGGCATCATTTCAAATTCGCTTCACATACTCCGTACTTCGCGAAAATGAGACACGACGCCGTACACTTGTAGATCATACTCTGATAAAATAAGAGATAGGTATTTCTGAGATCAGCGTAAGATACATTTTAAAATTTATCTGTTGGACGATGTACCTAAAATTTGACCTGGTTGCCTAGCCAAAGTGACAATCGACATGACAACGATTGGCATGTTGGCTACGCACCCTGGATAGAACACAGAGAGATATTGATATATGTACTTAGCTAAGCGAAATCGTTAACGTACACAATCACTTAGCGCTGCAAGATTTTAAAAAGTAAGAATTCGTTGGGCATTGTATACTTCTGCTCCATTGCAGATTATGATTTCCTAAGTTTGATTTCCCTTAAGAATGCTAATTAAGTTAAAACTGGCACAATACGGATATAATACAGCTCCCTTTCATTAAAAATCCTCCGTAAAAGTAATAGCACGTTCTTGGAAATAATTATAAGACAGCATTAATTACCTACGGGCTTCGGAGCATCGCATGAAACATCTAGCTCGCGATATTTAACACTCGGGCACTTCTAGTACTAAAATAACATATCATTTTAATAGTGTTTTTCTTATAAAGGTTGTAATCGTTAAGTGTAGCCAGGTGATACCGGGTGACTTCCGTAAATATAACAGATATCAGAAAACTTCAAATTGATATCGAAAGTGCGTTACCCAATGAGTAAAATTACATTAGTAACTATTTTAAAATAAAAGCAGAAATATCCCAAAAATTTACTTCAAATCTCCTTAATAAATAAATGTTTGATTTATTATTTCATAAACGGTAGTTTTATTATTTTCTTACAGTTTATTATCGCAAATAATGAATCTCAAGCAGTTTTATCTCTTACGACACCGACGTTCTTTGAGAGGTGAGTCGTCTTACTAAAAGTATGGGAGAGTTTTATTTACGGAATATTTGTTATATTTACGGAATTATCACCTGGCTACTCTTAACGATTACACCCTGTATTGTTACTTGTTAGGTATTCGAGCGCTTCCAGGACATAGTTTATTTTAATGTTATAACGATATTGTTGTCATAATATCTTGATTAACATTATGAAACTCTCTTGTATTCTATAATATCTAAATATCTGAAAAACGTTCGTACTCATGCAGAATATTTTGTGTTTGTATGGGCGCAATTACAGCGTGGTACGCTGTAATGCCGCACTTAAAAACGTTTTAGTGTTTCCTAGGGCCCGGCCGAGGACAAACAAAGCTCGAAACTGTACAATACAGTCTAATTACATGGGATTATATCGAGGAAATTTAGAAAAACAGGCTTTCAGATACAAGGATATTTAGGATATGGGTTAAACTATGCCGATTGCAGGTAAGGTTAACTATAGTATATGAGTTGCAGTAAACGTGGTGGAGGAATAACTTTCAATCAATAATGTAGGTGGAAATGTGTGGTATAGGATCATAATTAGGTTTATAGTTCGTTTTTTTTAGCATTAGAAAGAACTTCGCAGAAGTAAGCTTGTGGTTCCAAATCCGTTAGCGGTAATAATTTGAAGTAAATTATATGTATTGATCATGCTACATTAGATAATTCAATAATTATTAACAATTAAAGAGCCTGATAAAAACTGCACGCTTGCTTCTGTGGAGTTCTTTTTAATGCTAAAAAAACTACCTATAGGTACATCTCTGTGGTCATAGAGTATAAATTTCCGTTTAAATTCCTCTCCACAAGAGATTATTTATTATTTTCTATCAACTAACTAATTACTTAACCTAACCTATGTAATAAAATCATTTAGGTACTTATAATGCACATACCTAAGCTGTTACGCGTTTAGCCTCGTGTTTGTGTATAATAAGAATCTTGACCTAATTTTTAGACATTTCATTGCATTTTATCATTCGAGAACAATTTTTACTTCTCTATACAGCACAACCGAGGTTTGAACTTTGAACCCTCGGTTTTTAACCCCACCACACACATATTAAAGGTTAAGCAAATAACTTTTAAAAGTATTGAATATTATAGAACAAAAATACACAAAATACACCGAGGTGATCCCATTCAAACACTAAAAAATACAAAGACTAAGTTCATCAGCTAGATCAAACGCTAAATCCTACTTAAAACTTACTTCTAAAGCACATTTAATTTCAGCACCTACGCGCGCGGGAAAAGGTCCGTGATTTCTTTGACGAGATGTTAATAAATGGGGTGCTTACACCTTATAATTGGGAAAAACTGTCGCGTCGCCTTCTCAGTTACAGATGGGAATAAATCTTTATGTAGAAGGGATCCTTGGTTCCGTCTAGTGATGTGGGTTCGTCGAAACCTTCTCTAAGCGGACATTTTTCGGTAAATACCTGGAACATTTCCTCGAGGGAATAAATAAATTTAAACTTAATAAAATCAAATCACCAATATTCCCGAGGATATTTTTTTGTAGATATCATAATTTATTTACAACCAAGTTAGTTAAAAATATATTATTCAATTAACAATAGACTTAAGACAAACATAATGGAGATATTGACAAGGTTTTCAAGAATTAATTTCATAAAGCATTTATTAATTCCAAGCCAACACGTATTTAAGGAAAGTAATATAATGTGTCATAGGAGGTAGCACCCGGCAGGCTGTGAGGATGGTTGCTAGTTGATGGAATCTAAAATGTAAGTACCAGGCTATTAGGTGAAAGCAATGAACTACTTAAATAATAGGTTATGGAATGAAAACGGACGCCTGCTTAATCAAACGCTATCCAATTTTAACAGAAATATTTTTTATTCTCATTTGATATATTCCCGAGTGTAAGAAATATTCTCGGGAACGAAAGTATTCCCTTGGCACACCACTAGTACCGGCGTCACGTATTCGAGGCACGCGCCCGCTCTGTCCTCTGAATATAAGGAACTACCTTGCCGTCCTGCAGCCTTACCCGTGTACAGGCCCACAGGAATCCTACGCGTTATATTATTAGTTCCAATAACTAGCGAAGCATATTAGGTACAGTCAAGGAATTTAAATTCCGACCCATTTCGTACTTTGTCACAGTGACAATCAATATGAAAGCCGCTAGAGACCTCATACGGTTAATATTATGTACGAGTACGTATAATATTAAAAATATTATACGTACTCGTAATGTAGTGTTTAACAGATAAATTAAATATTAATTTATAACAAATAAAACCGGTCAATTGCGAGTCGGACTCGCGTTCCAAGGGTTTCGTACATTACCCAATTTTCAACAATGTATTTTTTTATGTGGAACGTGAATGAAATGTCTTTAAAAAACCTAGGGGTCGGATCAAAAACTAAGTAATTGAGTCCGATTCACGCTTGACTGCACATTTCTAACAGGTTTTCCTGTCATCTATTCTATAGGTAAAAAACAATTTAGTGTATTTTTCAAAATTTAGACCCAGTAGTTTAGGAGATAAAGGGGGGGGGGGGGAAGGTCGGACAGACAGACAGACAGACGTACAAGTGATCCTCTCTCTCTGTAAAAAACCGACTACCTACACCACACATTTTAAATTAAAATTGTATGGTCTTTATCAGCAGTTCCCCTTCACCAAATGGCGTTTTGGACGAGCGAAGTACAGCTAGCTACAAAACTGCAGTCCCACTTTATGAATGGAATTCTGCATCTAAAGAGTGTACTACGAGTTACTACAAAAATACCCAAATCGCAATAGATGTACCTAAATCAGATACAGAACTTGTGGACTACGGTGTCCCAGTGGTCATATTTAAGCTCCATTATTCATTTATTCATCGGCGCGATTCGGGAAATGAATTAGAGATTAACTAGATACGATATAGTAAAGATATGTGACGTCCCACGGGTTAAGGTTCCCTATGGCGGTTGGCGCTTACGCTATTATCAACGCCGCCCCAATATTATTGCGGCACTATGCGACATAAGCGCCGGCCGCCATAAGGTACCTTTTGCAGTGGAACGTCACATATCTTTACTAGTGAGTCTCTAATTCATTTCCCGAATCGAGCCGCATATGTATTGGTATCGTTTCAAAGTCAACTAAAATTCTGATATCACATCTAAGCACAACATCCGTCCAGCGGCTACGACAAACTTCGTCCTAGCGCCACATTCAGAAACCATAACTTGATACCAATGTAAAACCAATTCAACGCGATGCGATCGTGACGGTTAAATATTGGTTAACTTCTTAGATTTTATAAAGACGAAGCCTGTTGCGGATATCATCCTTGGTATGTTTGGGACGAGGCATATATGTTGCTGATTTGCATTTGTAGCCACCGGACGAAGCCTGCGTGTAGCGTGAAGCGTGTGTGCCTGTGTGTGTGTGTGTGTATTGGAAACATATGTAAGTACTTACATTAAGTTTATAATATAAAAAAAAAACTAAGAAATAAATTCAATGCGAATGTCATTGCGTCACGCTCACATATTACATCGATGTGTCATCTAGTCAGAAACAAAAGTAGAAAACGCTAGCGCAATGGGTTCGAATTATCAAATGTGAACATTCAAAAGTAAGGATCCTGTTAGTGAGTTTAAGAATTATCGCGTTAAAAATCGCACGAGAAACTATCATTCTCTCTAATTAATAAAGATAACGGTTGTCGCTACGCTCGGTTTTAGTCACCTTATCCGAGGCTAAGAATTAATTAATTGAAAATTATGCATTAAAAGTGGGTGGCTCACTTGCTCTACATGTTTATTTAATTTTCATTTGGCCAGTATAAGTTATAATTATAATGCAGAATTGTATTCATATTGTACTGGAATGATACTAAGTTATACATGCCCAAAAAAACTGAAGACGATAGGGCGCAGTAACACTTGTGCAAGCGAAATGCATCGCTCGAAATCATATTGGTATTGGATTGCTCGTTTAAGAATAACCCTCCTGCAGCTGCACGACAAAGTTGGGCCAAGTTCGCAACTTACGCCTCGCGCTATTCGCGTCTCGTGCCCAGCTGGGACGTTCGCTTTTTATTTCTTCTAAACCAAATTACGTCCGATTTGTGGGAGTAAACAACTTTTAGTTGGAGTTTGTTAAAACTGTTAGTTCAGTTATGAGGTTATGACATTTCCAATGTACCCAATGGCGTATTGGATGCACCATGATTGTTAGGAGAGCAGGTTTTTGACTTACATACAAAAATAAATGTTAACAGGTAGATACATATTTCTGCCAATACTCAATGTGGACGTTGCCAGTTAATTAAACTACCTCATCATCATTAGGCCTTGTGCATCTTTACAGATGATTTAAGCAGCATCTATGACTTACCTATGTTATCTAGCGACAGCGTCGCTCGTGGCTATATAGCCCGATCCTTGAACGGCACAGTCGCCCACATTTGTGACAAATAAAAGTGCATTGAGGATCCGCATCGAGGTGACCCTCATCGCGCATGTGTTTTATTGCCCGTTTTCGGGTCAAGTCTTGAAACCAGGACCTATCATGGGTTTCGCGACCTCTTAGAAGGCCGTTCCTCCACTGGGGACTCCAGTTGATGTTAAACGAGTGGGGACTCCAGTTGCTGTTAAACGCAACCATGTCGCGCTTTGCGCAGTCCTTACCTAAACTACCTACTTGTGCTTTAATTAGGTATTTACATGAGTGAGTGCTTAGGAGTATTTCGCCTGCTACCAAGACTTCGAAGTTTGTTGTTTTATTTATATACAAATGTTGAAATTGTAGCAGTCTAAAAATATATACTAGTATATTCCCCAGTCCTCACATATACAAAATAATATATAAATCACATATTATTTTGCTCACGACCGCGATCTTAATAGGGTGAAAGGTGTGTGCGAGCGTGGAAAACAAAACTGAGACGTGGCACTTGACAAGTCACTGTGTTAAGAAGAATATGACATACAAATTTAATAAAAATGCAGACATATGATATAGGAAATGATATACATTATATTCAACAGTACAATAAAATAGAACGAAATAAAACGAAAAGTGTAACTTTTGGAAAGCACAAGGTCTTCGTATAGCCCATTTTAATCGCAAAATGTAACTATTTAACTGGATGAGTGGTGGTGTGGTGGATTTCCTTACCCTACAGGAAACTCGCAGATCGAGTTAGATTGCTGTCAATTTGGAAAATAAAATTGTGTTTTTGTTGGCAATCCGTGCAAGGAAAAGAATAACCTTTAAGACTAATAGTAGAAAAAAAGTTACAAATACTTCTTGTTAAAAGTTTCAACAAGTTCCTAAAACCGAGTTTTTAAGTTACAACTTTGCAGATTTTTGTTTCACCTAAATGCATTCAAGCTAATTATTATTTCAACATACGTTTAGTGCTGAAATAAGTACCTACATATTTATCTCAAAAAATAAGATTTCAAAGTCAAGAAGGCGGTCAAACCGCGAAACATCAAAATATTAATCTACTTACAAATATCTTCAAATATCAAGGGTACAGAGAAAAACCTTTAAACATATCTTGTGTCGAGTGAAAGACTTGAAGGTTGAGATTTTATTTATTCAGTGAAATTTTAATAAGGCGCAAACGCGCAGGTTTATAAATCCACCCTGCCCCACGTGTGATACTCCACACCAGAAATTAATAACAATAGACGCCGCGATAGTAATTATTACAATGCAGCGTAACTTCGTATTCATTTGAAACTCAGGCACAATGTAAAAACGGGGCGGCAGTCTCTGTAGCCTTAATATCCGCTGTTTCAGACTCGTAACCGGCTAACAATATTGCATTGCGTACGCCACGCGCTAGTTCCGTACTTATCGCGAAAGTTTCAGCCGCGCCGGGGGGCCGCCTAGCGTGGGGTGGGAGGCGCTGCAGTATCGATCGCGTCTGCTGCACGCTGCACCGCTGTCTTCCGCAGATCAGCCCTTATCGTGCGCCGGTTGCTAGACTCCGGCACTAAAGCTTTGCACGCACGCTGCCGGCCCGCACGCCGAGCGTGCGAAGTCGCCAGGTTTCACAGGATTAAGTTAAAACATTTTATCTGCCTCGCCTCCGAGCCTTTGCGTTCGGATATTGGACAAATCCTAGTTTGAAAGTCTATTTCTGTTACCACCTGTTAGTTTTATTACATAGCTATTTTAAACAAATTATATCTGCGGTATTTAGCCACGAATTATATAAAATAGTGTTGGAAATTAATCTTACCCTCAGACATATTTTAAGAGCGAAAAACTTTTTGAAACATTTCCGATGAGTTCTATGCAAGGTATCTTACTATATTTAGTGCCTAGTAATAATGACTTTGGACACTAAACACCTGCGGGTGGTCGTAGTCGTGCTAACTTTCCCTAGGAGTACTCCGATCCAATAGTTGCGAGTAAGCGAAACTTTAACCGCAGTTCCTAATTGGATTAATTTCAGCGAACAAACAAAAAGATGACAAATAAATTTAAACCGCGCAATATCTCGTTACAGTACCGAGTCGCACTACAGCCTAACTATGAAATTTATAACGATGGGCCAAGTTGAGAGTTGCCGGCGTTGAAAATATTGTAAGCCGCACTCGTTTGGGGCAAATCACAGATCACTTGCCGAATAGACAGAGTATATCAGACAACTATCAGCAATCACAAGCTCACGCGTAGAGGAAGCATCTCGTAACGAATGATACCTAATAAAATAGACATCACTTTTATGAACATCTAAAAGAGTGTAATTATGAACTCGAGCATCTAAAGAGCCACGCAACAAGTGTGACAACTTCTTTTTGAGAGAGAATTTGATGTCTGTTTATGCCTAGCTTCGTGTTAAAATGGAAATAATTTCACTTTATTTCCAATTTTAATAGTGGGCATGATCATGACTTTATGTTTATTTATTTAAATTTACAATATGATCATTGACATTTTAAATACAAAAAACATATGGAATGTTTATAGTTCTCTGCTAAGTGACGATGATAGTTGTTAAGTGAGAAGTATCAAGTATATTAATAAAAGTATAGAAAATACCAGGGTGCTTTTTGATGATTCTGCAGTATCATCAATAAAGAAATTAAACTGTCATCTTGTTAGTATGTTGTGTATATTGTATCGGGTGTTTGATGTGTGATTTGACCGCTAAGCAGAGTCTATAGGAGTAAGTCTAAGGGCAAAATTAAATGAAAAACGAAGTTTTCCCGCGTGGCGGACAAAGTTGGCCACTCAAGTTTTCTGGAGAGCTGTAGCCTGCCTCCGCCGCACACTATTTATTTACATTGCCACATAACACCCATTCGCACTAATCTATATTAGAAACCGAGATTTTATTGGAAATTTAGATTTTAACAAAGTCAGGGAATACTTAATCACTACACCTTATAAAACAAAGTCCCCCGCCGCGTCTGTCTAGTTGTATGTCCGCAATAAACTCTTAAACGAATGAACGGTATTTCGTGCGGTTTTCACCTATCAATAGAGTGATTCTTGAGGAAGGTTCAGGTGTATAATTTGTTAACCCGTGCGAAGCCGGGGCGGGTCGCTGAAATAGGATCAATTAGGTGTATTAAATAAAAGTGACTATTGCTGCCTTTCTTATGACATAATTTGCTAGTTGGGTAAGCCCTCTAGTGACCGAAGCCGGATTTAAACTGGCGTCTTTAGCTTTCACGGTAATCATCATTTTATTCCCTTGGGAAAAAAGATTTTAGGGCATACTTGTCAAAATTGGCAAACAGTGATTACTTACGATTCATTTATAGAGCTCCGTAGAGACCTGGGGTTCTATTTGGTACATATACCTAGGTAATATTGAGTGTAAATAGTAACATTTTAGATCAGTGTAATCTTAGATTAGGTCTAATTGTATAAATTAATTACCAATATTCAATACCTAATTAGACTTTAATAATATGTATTTATTGTAGGTTTCTATTTGATCATATTACTTTCTTTATCAAATATTAGAGATACTTCCTTAGGTACACATACACTAAACATACATTTTACAATTTTAATACTAAAAGCGTATTCGTTTCCTAATTCGACTAGAATTTCCTAAAACGATTTGATCCCAAAATCCATAGCTCCACAGGTTATGTTATTTCCATGTTTGAAGAACGCCCCATTGATTCGAGTCACAAATCAAAGGGCACGAACACAAACAGGGCAACGGCAAAAGCCAGACTGCAGACTGTTTGTTTATTTAAAGGAAAGCTTTGAACCTCGTGACACGAAGTTTATACAAAAACTCATTCCGGCGAGACGACAGATGATTTTGTGTAATTAATTCGACGCAGATTGGTCTGTTTCGGTATTACGGATTTTGAAATGGTGTTTTACGGAGCATAAAATAGGTCTCTTGGCAACGAAACGTGAGCGTGGCTACTATTGTATGGCTGTGGTTGATGCCGGTTTTCTGGTGCACACTTTGCACATTGACATGTAAATAACGTATAAATTTAGGATACCATAGTTTTATATTTAATTTTATATTAAATGTAAAAGCGGCTTGTCTTGCAGCGACGAGGGAGTTTATTTTTCACCACACCAGCTTGAAAAAGCTTGAACAAACAATAATTGAATTTTATATTAAGATAAAATGGGACATTATATGCTTTTACCATGGTACTTGTACGAAAGTACCTAACTTACATAAAGCACTTACTTATATATACAACAACACAACAACACACAACAAGATCGCTTTAGAAATTACGGATTTCTGAGATAACAAACATAATTTTTTTTTTAAAAACATACTCAACCTAATTCAGTCAATACCTCTCCTTTTGGAATTTGGAGGTCGGTTAAAATATGACAGACTTGGAATCTTATCCTGGACTTGGAACCTTGGAATCTCATCCACTACTTACTCATTCACTCACATATTCCACTAAGCAAATAGGTAATAATATATTGCAACTACTATCAAATGCTGTCTATGCAGTATGCAATTATACAACCATTGCATTGTATATGTGTTTATGACGTCAAAGTGTTCAATGCAACATTAATTTAGTATGAAACAGAATGGTTGGTTTTAAGAAGACTTTGGAGCCTCGCCAGATGGCCCTCGCGAGGAGCACCCTCCGCCAACTGACTCTAATTGCTAACTCTTTCCAATTATCATAATTATACCCACACGATTATTAACGACTGTTATTCGCTCTATGGAATACTTAGATATATTATCTTGGAGCTTATGGATGTACCTACATATAACAGTCATATTAGAGAAGACCTAGACGAGTTAAAACAGAGGTATTAGGTTGAAATAATGTCAATTTGAGACATCTATAACTGTTACCGAGCTGAAAATAACGATATTTAGCCGCGTGCCACCGTCCGCTAATCCCTCATTTAAGAGTATGCATCCTTGCCTCAAGACTGTTATAAATATACCGCAACCTGGCCTCGGTCTGACTTACATGGGAACTTTTGGGACTGGGACTGATTGGTATTATATGTTAATTAAGTCAAAATAACTAGTTTCAGTTCCAAAACTAGGCACTAAAGTACTTACTACTTTTACTAGAAAATCACCGAAAGTTCTTTACCAACCGCCTGAGTTGGAAAACCTTAAATGATACTAGCTCTAAAACCTCCTAAAATGCCTACAGTCCTAGATAAATAATTCAAACCTGATGACTCTAATACCGGGTGTGGTCTGTAATATGAGCAAAAAATTTAACTGTAGGCTGTACTCCTTATACTGACCAACATTTGAACAGCGACTTTTAAAAATAACTTGTGGTTTGATTTTTAACACACTTTAAAGTTTATTCTAAGACGCAATGTATTGCGAATTTTGTTATGTTTAAGGCGTGACAAGCAACGTCAATCACAATGATATGGCGTGGCGTCCATTGAGGATAATATTATTTTGTATGCAAAATAGGGAGTTTAAATACTTCATAATTTTTAAAAGTTGTTGAACAAAAGTGTCACTGTTTGACGAGTACAATCTATGTTTAAATTATTTGCTCGTGTTACAGGCCACACCCGGTATAACAAACTCTCAGGGCACTAAAACTAAGCTAAGTTAACGTAGCAACAACTGTTCTATTCCAAGTTACGTTATGTATCCAACTTTGTCGTTGCCTTCAAGATTTGAGCTGCATGAAACAATTTCACCTTAGTTACTTGTCCTACAGAACAGGCGTTTCCCTATGGAGTGTCGTCAGAGTAGAAGATTTTGAAGTAGTCCGCCATCAAAATATTTTCGCGGGCCATGAAAAAAACTACTTAAATACGAAAGTCACTCACTACAAGGGCTCAACTAGCCTGGCCTAGTAAACATGTTAAGCTTTTGTGTTCTTTTAATAGGTAACTATATTATACTATAAGAACACCTGCCATGTTTTGTATATTCATGTTTTAAGTATAAGTGCAACTTATTTCTCTACCAGAACTTGAACTATGTGTAAACATTATCCTCTTATTTTTTAAACTATGTAAATAAATAAACTTTTTTATTTACAGGTAAACAACCATTTAAAATCAATAATAATTATTTTATTATATAGGCATCTTGTATTCAATTATCCACAGTTTTTTTTCTCAAAAACGAAATAACAAGATAAGCAGTCATTGGTTCCTGAATTTTATCAACGAATAAGAATTATAAGACATTCGGAAATAGGACTGTATTTAGTCATTACAGTTACATATTTAAGATTAAGATGCTATGTAGCTTGTATCAAGGGTAGGTATAACAAGATGAGTAGCTGGACAAGTTATTTTGTATTTTGTGTGCGAAACTCAAAACAGGGTACTGTTATTGTCCCTGTATTGTGGTGTTCCTCTCTTGCTTGTTTAGTGAAAACGACTTCAAGGGTCCAAGGATAACCAAAGGGAATACTTCGGCTAAACTATTTGTTTACTGTGAATACGGGGATTTACTGAAAGATACATTGAAACCTTAGCGGCGATCTTTTAACGACTTCGAAAGGGGTAAAGAGAGATGGAAATGCAACTGGCTTAATGAGACAACTCGTCTTAAATAATCAGATCGTTTTTTATCCAATTAGAAAAGTAACGAAAGATTTAGAATGTAATCAGTGCAGTTACGACCTTACGCCAAGTAGGGTAGTTTAGCCGGTTTACCGGCCACCTCCGGTTCTCGGCCACTACGTAGTAAAACTGTAATAACATGACAACTTTACCGTATTTATTGAAAAAATGAGGGTAGTCGGATAAATTAAGTTGACATTGACATATCCTAAATTTGTTAGCTTGATAACGTTTTGATTGGCTCGTCAGTGCACCAAAGCAATTTATCAAGTGTGGATGTTGGACAAATTTGTAAAAAAAATTGTGATTCAATATTTTTTCAAGGTAAGTAAAAATATTGTTTTCGTGGGTTTGAGACCATTATTGATGTTAATGTGCATGTGAGATACGTAGTATAAAAACAAAGATCACACTTACATTTTTACGAGATGGTTCACTTTTGCTAAGCTAATACGTACTTATATCGAAATAATAAGTTAGAACTGCTGTTCAATAACACAACTACCCTCCATGTATATTTCTTGACCATAACTGTCAGAACATAAGTAAGGTAAATAAAGTATTTTATAATAATAAGCCATGATATTAAATTTGTATTAGTTTGCGTTAATTATTCTATAATAAATTAAACTAAATGCAGCAAATACATTTGTTGAATTGAATTATTATAATAACCGGATGTGCAGGAAACATCTTACTTGTTATTCCCACCAAAAAGTGGTAGAAGGGGTGAAGTCTAATCGAATATAAGCGGGTGTCTGACAGTTGTGGGTCACTTCTCAGTTGGAGAGCTACGACGACGAACGAAGTTAAGTGTCAATTTTATTTAATTGTGATTTTATGACTTGTTATAAATTTCTGTATGTTTTCTTTGTGTTATAGTCTGATGGTATGTACGTTACAATCTTTAATGTGAATATAACCCTTTGATGAGTTTTTAATAGTTACTATGTAACGTATATTCCAACTGATTACGGTGTAATACATCATGTGGCTTATTGCTCGATCTTTATTACTATTTTAAACTATGCCAAGTGTGTACGTTAAGGTAGCCAGTACTAACTATTAAGCCACCAATATTTATTACGCATAAAATAATATTTTTGTGAATGATGTGATAATAAAGCCGATTAATTGTTCCGTAAATCTACAATATACTTTTACTTACAATCTGCTTATATAAATATATTACTTAAATAATGTCTACCATTTTTCATATTCTAAACCTTGTAGTTGTCGCTATAATAAATACATTACTTTGAGCAATAATTAACTAGTCTTAATTAAATACTGCCTTACATCCTTATTTCCTATTTTATCAACGATAATATTAAAGTAAATCTGACATCAGAAGTGGGATGATATTACACACATTCTATGCCTACAAAACTAATGTTTCAGGAGCAGTACGAGTATAAGGACTGCTTATGCTAGTCAACAGCGGGACGCCATCCAACTCCAAACAGACACTGTAAGCCGCGCTATCCTGGACACAAGGACACTGGTGTTTCACTTTCAGTGAAAACCCCAGGTGAAACAAGATATTTGGTATACTAAGCGTGATGCTTTTTATGGAGAACCGCAGCAAGCAGCTCAAAAGTACTTCGCAAAACAGAAACTGCCGCACCTGTGAGACGCTGCGGAGTGGCGCCTGTCTGGAAGGATGACTGATGAATGATGTTGTTTCTGGTATGTTAAAATTTGGTTACACTTAAAAATAGGACTGTATAGGTATGTTTAGATATCGAATCACATCGAATAGTTACAGAGTTAGATAAACGTAAACGTCTGTCCTTTTCATAACCTGTTATGTAACCATAATGACGCATAAATAAATATTTTCTAATCTATACTATTCTAAATGACGACTTAGTTAATGACTGAATCGAATAATAATAAAAA
This sequence comes from Cydia fagiglandana, assembly GCF_963556715.1. Taxonomy (NCBI): domain Eukaryota; kingdom Metazoa; phylum Arthropoda; class Insecta; order Lepidoptera; family Tortricidae; genus Cydia; species Cydia fagiglandana. Next base: position 9,562,275 of record NC_085944.1, on the reverse strand, counting down.
AAGAAGCTATTTCTGAAATTGGATTTTAGGAAAGCAGTTTGGTTTGAATAAGTTTCCAAACGTTGGAATAACGTTATTTATGGCCTGGATAAATATTTTAATCGTGATCAGTTAGCTACAACTCGAATCTCATTATAAGATTTTGAGGTCTGCATTAAAGACTACGTTGGAAATTTTAGGCGGTTAATAACAATGGGCATTTTAATTGTAACTTACCGCGTGTCTTAAGTTAGGTACGTTTATCAAGTCAGGTTCAGCTGTCGGTTTAGTTACGAATTTGATACTTAATTTAATTGTCGCGGTTATGATATTTGTCGTCAGATTTGTGACTTTTCCTAACCGGCCGTTAACGGTATACAGTTAAGTGGAAATACCCTTATACGTCCTTTGAATTTTTTTAGTCGCATTATTTCTTATTTTTGTTACGATTGATACGAATAAATATTTATATAACACCAGTTACTTAGGTTCAATAGTCTGATATCGAAGGCACATATCTTAAAGATTCTATCTCACCGATCAGGATCTTATCAAGGAACTATTTCAATAAGTATAAAACAGTAAACAATATTAAACTGTCAGGTCGTTTTAAAACTGTAAAGGATAAAGTCAACACGCTTTTGGTTTTCAGTTACAAGCCCCTCGTAAGCTTATCGATATTAAAACAGTCGGTGGTAGTCGTGATACTTTCATAAATAGTAATAACGGCTATTTACAATTTTGCACCTACAGTGCTTATTGCGAGTTCTGTGTACAGATAGTAATACGCGTTTGGCATAAAAGCGTTTTTGAAAGTATGCTTCCAATTTGATAAATTTACTGATTGATGGATATTAAATGACTATAAAAAAAAGGATATCTCAGTGACAACCTTAGACAATTACGTCATACAAAATAGTAGACTAGTCAGTATTGTTCTTGTGGTAATCAGAGGTAATTCAAGTCCCGTGTTAGTAAATTATGTTTTGAAACCGTGAAGTTGAAAGATTTTTGCACATGCAAATTAGTCAGTAAATAAAAAGCACATATTCTCTTGGTAATAAAAATACTTTACAAAAAAAAAGGGGTAAATATACAACATAGAGTACAATAAATGTGTACAAAGTAAACGTATTCCTTTAGGACCATTCATCTAGGTGACCTGTAACTGGGTTGCCAACTTTTTTTTGGTGGAATATAGTATTTTCCAGAATAAGGCATCAAAAATATAGACCATTTCAAAAAAAAAATAGTACTTTTAGATAAAATACTAAACATGAGTGTAATATACTTTTTATCGGAAATATAGTATTTTAGCGTACTATATATTTTTCCAAAAGTATATAGTACAAAGAGCCAAAATATAGTACAATACGATATAATATAGTACGGTTGGTAACCCTACCTGTAAGGAATATAAAAAATATATACACGGTGTAACATGAGGGGGCCGAATAGTTTTAGCAGCGTATTCCTGATTATATTTAGAGACAAAGTCCTTTAAACCTTTTTGAAATTCGCCTAGTTTCAGAGTTCATTTAATACAAATACAAAAAAAATAAATAAAAAAAAAACTAGTTTTCTTTTTGATGACGATGTTACTACTATGGGACGTAGTCTAAATATCCTTATCGATAGATGTCAAAAAGTAACAAGTAACACTTTGCAACAACTATGATTTTGAAAAAAAAAATTGTAAAAATGCATTTTAAGTGACATGTTTACCAATAACATATACTTTTTAATGTACAAGTACATTAAAAAAAAAAATTTTTTTTTTTGGGCGAAATTGACGTATACACATATTACATTATTTTCTCTCTTTTGACCTCAGAAATGCGTGGTTAAGGTCTTTCGCATTCCTTGTGAACACCATGTATATACGATATTTTAAACTGTTATATACTTTACCAGTTCTCGTAGTAAACTCGCATAAGCCCTTGGGTATATGTACCACCATTTACCTGGTCTGGCGGTAATTAAATATGCTGCGGTAATAAAATGCCTATAACAATGGCAATTTTGTACCTATGATCTTCTGGTTCATTTTAATGTTTGTTTTAATTTTGGTACATACAAGAAAACATAAGACCACCGGAATACTGATAAAGCCAAGTGGAAGGTAGATAGGTGAATTAACCTTTTGGTGCCACTTGTTGCTATGAGTGAGCTGTTCAGGAATAAAACGAATCGTATAATCCTGATTCTATAGTATTTAGCAAACATCAATTTTTATTTTTATTTATACCTAACCTATTGCCATAATGAAGCATGACTGATATAAATAATATGTCTTCGAATTAATTGTGTCCTACCCAGAAGCCCAAAACATCCTAGACCCATCCTAGAGAACAACTTTTGTAAGATGAATCCGCCTTTGTACGATAAGTTAAGATTCAACTAGAAGAATATCGCGTTATCTCCTGCGGTTTAAGGACAGTTACGATGGAAGCTCCAAAATACCATTTCATAAAAAGAAATACGTTGCCTATTATTTGTAACCACATTTTTATTTTGCCACCGAAGCTTCAGCTAAATAAAAGATAGATCTATACATATTGAATAGATTATAGATAATACTGATCACTGACTTTTAAAATAGTTGTTTTGTGGGATGGCCGAACGGAGTTTAAAATTCTGTTACATTAGGTTTATATAATTCATGGGAGTGCCCAACGTAGGAAGTTCTAATGGAATGAAAAAAAAAAAAAAAAAAAAAGAACGAAAAAAAATGATAAATGTTTATTTCTGTTAAACGATTCAGGTTAATTTATAAAATTATTAGGATTAAGAAGTTTTATATACTTAAGGTAATTTATGTATTAAAAAAAAAAAGAGAAAAAAAAGAAAAGTTTATAAAGTTTACTTATGTGAATGAGACATGAGTTGATTATCGATCGATTGAGAACTTCCAGTGTACATCATTCCAGTGTAGTTAAAAAGCTTATTTGACAAAATAATAACCGATTAATAATTGCTGCCGAGCCTGCGAGCTCTCGCTTGATGTAAGTGAAAAAGTAGCAATATAGGGACCTGCTGCAGAGCCTGTGTGCCCCACTTGATGTTATAGGTGGACCAGTAGCCAATTCAGGGCGATACATGCTACCGAGGCTGACTTGATGTGATAAGTGCCCGTAGCATGGTGGTTGTAAGTAGGATAATTGCTGCCGAGCCTGCGAGCTCTCGCTTGATGTAAGTGAAAAAGTAGCAATATAGGGACCTGCTGCAGAGCCTGTGTGCCCCACTTGATGTTATAAGTGGACCAGTAGCCAACCTAGGGTGATACATGCTACTGAGGCACACTTGATGTGATAAGTGAAACAGTAGTATGGTGATTGTAAGTAGGATAATTGCTGCCGAGCCTTCGAGCTCTCACTTGATTAATGTGATATGTGATATAGTATCTGACTAATAAAAAATAGTAATTGCATATACTAAGTTTAATATAATAAATAAATAATAATAAATATAGAAATAAGGTACTTCGAGAACGAAGCACCTGTCAGTATGGCCGTGTGAGATACGTAGTATAAAAACAAAGATCACACTTACATTTTTACGAGATGGTTCACTTTTGCTAAGCTAATACGTACTTATATCGAAATAATAAGTTAGAACTGCTGTTCAATAACACAACTACCCTCCATGTATATTTCTTGACCATAACTGTCAGAACATAAGTAAGGTAAATAAAGTATTTTATAATAATAAGCCATGATATTAAATTTGTATTAGTTTGCGTTAATTATTCTATAATAAATTAAACTAAATGCAGCAAATACATTTGTTGAATTGAATTATTATAATAACCGGATGTGCAGGAAACATCTTACTTGTTATTCCCACCAAAAAGTGGTAGAAGGGGTGAAGTCTAATCGAATATAAGCGGGTGTCTGACAGTTGTGGGTCACTTCTCAGTTGGAGAGCTACGACGACGAACGAAGTTAAGTGTCAATTTTATTTAATTGTGATTTTATGACTTGTTATAAATTTCTGTATGTTTTCTTTGTGTTATAGTCTGATGGTATGTACGTTACAATCTTTAATGTGAATATAACCCTTTGATGAGTTTTTAATAGTTACTATGTAACGTATATTCCAACTGATTACGGTGTAATACATCATGTGGCTTATTGCTCGATCTTTATTACTATTTTAAACTATGCCAAGTGTGTACGTTAAGGTAGCCAGTACTAACTATTAAGCCACCAATATTTATTACGCATAAAATAATATTTTTGTGAATGATGTGATAATAAAGCCGATTAATTGTTCCGTAAATCTACAATATACTTTTACTTACAATCTGCTTATATAAATATATTACTTAAATAATGTCTACCATTTTTCATATTCTAAACCTTGTAGTTGTCGCTATAATAAATACATTACTTTGAGCAATAATTAACTAGTCTTAATTAAATACTGCCTTACATCCTTATTTCCTATTTTATCAACGATAATATTAAAGTAAATCTGACATGCATTGTGGATAAGTTGAATTTAAGTTATTATGATTTAAATGTACGAATTTTTTTATATAAGTCAATTAAATGTGATGGTCGGGTAACTAAATGCGATTTCGCAAAGATATTTAGTTCTCGGCCGCCCGGCCGAGAACAGGATTGAGGCACGTAATTTTTAATTGATTATCTTCCCTATTAAAAGACAGCCAACAAAATAAATATTTCAAATAATACTTATTTGTATCCACGTAATTCATGTAGTTAGTTCTCGGCCGCATGCTTATTAACAAACAATTGGTTAAAATCTGCTTTAAAATCTTTTGTATTTGGCGGCCAAGAACAGGATTATAAAAAGTTAGTTTTCGGCCTAGCTAACTTAGGACGGCCGAGAAACCAGTAATATTTATTTTGTTTTCGGCCCTTGAAAAATAAATAATTTTTACACTATTTGTATATTAACAAGATGCTTCAAAAAGAAGATGAGGTTTGACTATCAGCGACGAAGAATTTTCGTTATTTTAATGTAACGTCTTCATGATCTTCCTAGCATTGTCACGAATCATAGGAGCCTAGTTTTTACGAAAATGACTGCCATCTGACCTTCCACCTATGTGTATATTGGAATTAATTCGATAATGGTAAATATTACTGGTGATAAGTAGTTACCGTAGCCTATGGATGCCTGTAACTTCAAGGGTGTTACCGACCCATAAAAACCTCCGGACTTACGCACGCTACTAGTTAGGCTACAAAATGTCTTATTTTAATATTTTGAGTATGTTTTGGAAAACTCTTTACGAGATGTAGGTACCATAAAAGTTCCTATTAACGTTCCTTAATGTACTTAATACATTGTACCATTGAATATTTGTTATTTTATGCAAAAATAATTCCTATTGATAGTGAAATAAGAGTCATTTAAAAACATAAATAACAGTGGCCGACAACTAGTTAACAAGCGGCCGAGAACCAAAAAAAGTGTCCGAAAACCAGCTAAATTGCTACTTTTTCATATTTTTAATTATATAAACATAACGTTGTAATTAATAACGGATTTTGATACAAACATGGTAAGTGTATTATATTTTTAGTCTAAAAATCACAAAATGACAAAGATTGGTCGAATATATTGTTCATAAAATACATTTGAATTCGAAATTTTGCATAACTGGCCGACAACCGGCTAAACTACCCTATAATATCTGCACACAAACAATGCGTCAGCGGCTTACTCGTTGATTAAAGGACTAGTTGGATACCCACATCAGTGTCATCGGGAATAGTTTGACGTCATACTCTCACTTCGAACAATGCTAACAGTGGTGTGTGGCGACACGACGGTATGCGACTGAAGTGTAGAATAAAGCCCATGTGTTGGTCTGTTCGCTTCGGTTAGACCACTTTAAATACAAACTCCATATCCCGTTAAAACTACGCGTAATCTGAGGCTAGCCTTATATGGTTTACCTGACAACAAAAGCGTGTGCGGTAAATGGAAATAACAACCCAGCCGTTCGATGCTTCCTGACGCCACCACTATTTTTAAACTCCACGACAATGATGAACCGCACAAAGTGCATTGTTCGTTCGTTTACTCAGAACTGAAAACACAAAGCCCGTGCCCGTTTCACGAAGATTTCATTAATTTTATCGCACCCATTCATTCCAGTTTTACTTAGCTCTCTCGATCAAAACTATAAACAGTCTAAGGAATATCACGACACTCGACTCGAGACGTCGAGCCCCGCTGCGCTATTTAACGAAGTTTCAAATAATATTACGTCTATTGGGCATGGAATATCAAGCCATATCCGAGCTGTAAGCCCGTAACATTGGACTTAAGCCAAAACGCAGTGTTGGTGCCCGTTACATCCCCACGAGGGATGAGCCCATCGCTGGTTATCAAAGCGCCCGCACATTCTCTATGTACCTCACGTCACCCTGCTATTGAACTGTATCATTGGAAGCTACCCAGCAGAGTAGTGTAGGTAGCAATTATTTTCTACGGCTTTGTATCTGAGGAGGATTAAACACACCTGGAACGGCATTTGAGCTTTATAAGTTCTGATATTGATTTGTTATTAATCATATCATAGTATATTGTTATTGTATAGACGAAGTGTCGAATTACCGCTAAAATCAATCTAAAACTTTCGTGTAATTAGTATGAGTACTATAGAAACGCGATTCTACAATTAAATGTGACTTACAAAAATGAGATACCGATCCGAACTCTAGAGTTTAATCCTTATACACCATTCCACCGATAACGAACACCTATAGCGTTATTTAATGCCAATTTTATGATTTCGATATCGAGCCCGTATATTTTTATTCAGCCTATGTAATAAAAATCCTATTAAGACTACACGGAATGTGCAACCCCACGGGTGTTGCCGGCCGGGCTCGGTACATTTACGTAAAATAATGTGTTCAGGGGTTTTTCCTTGTCCCTTTTCTAGGTTCCCGGAAGAAGTTTAGCAATCGACACGTGAAAAGTTCAAAATAGCAAAGGTGACATGCTTTTTAGTAGATTTTACTGAAAATGTTATGGCAGCAACTAGCGATATGGAACTAGAATTTAGAAGAGATCTCCTACTGAATAAAAATAGAAGTATATATCTGAACTAATTAGTACCTACCTATTGGAATAAACGTGATTCTAATAGGTAATATTTATGATATCTTTAATTGAGACAACGCAACAAGATATCGTTGACACAATGATGCGTTCTGAAAATTCTTCCACATTTAAAAGTAACTGTACCTTTCTTTTCACGTAAGTGGAGCAGTATAGTGGTACTGTAAGGCTACAAACGAGCACTATCCTGTCCTGGGTTCGCAATAATCATAATAAACAGTCAACAAGCCCGAGATCAGGGGCTCAGGGCTATTCGCCGGGAACACAATAGGAGCGCAACATGTGCGTTCGCTTTAAATAAAACGCAAGAAAAATACTAGGTATTATAATCCCTTCTTCTTATTGTGTATACGTACTTTTATTATACAAAAGGGATCTCCCGAGCTTCTGCGATGTCTGGTCTGGGATGGAACTACACTAGTTAGTATAATCTTACGGTATTAATGCTACTAGCATTTTCGTAGTTAATTATACAGAAATAGCAAGGCACGTGTCATTATATCTCTAGATACCTTATATAAATTAATTTTAACAAGGTTCGATTAGTTCAAAAGGAGTTTGTCGTGGATTAATTTATTTATCTTCAATTCCGAAGTTTTGGCACGAGTTTAGCGATAGATCCACAACATACACCGCATAAGTAGGTACCATAAAGGATGACTCACGTAAGACCGGGGCCGTGTCCGGACCGGAGCTTCCGGCGCTTACTTTTCTCAATGATGTGATGCTTTCCATTGAAAACGATGCGCCGGAAGCTCCGGCCCGGACACGGCCCTGTCTAACGTGAGTCATCCTTAACTCGTAGCTTAAAACATCGCGTTATGACTTCAATTATAGTTGACACAAACTGGGATGTCGAGAGTCCCGAAGTGATGCTTGTATGAGCACAAGCACACCAACTAAAGTTAATGCAGTAAGAATTGATGATATCTGCTACAAGATGTGGGATGAAATCTTTATCGAGTATAAATTAGGTGGTTTTTAGTACCAATTAAATAAAAAGAGAAAAAAACAAACAACGGGTTGCACTCATGGAGTGCCGGCAGAAGTGAAAACTCAATGACATTGTGACAGTATTTCGATCAGGTCATGTGTCCGTCTTACGTCTTACGAATCTTGCGGTCACGTGACACCTGTCGCGAGTTTAACATTTTTTCCCCATCACAAAAAGCACAGCACCGCTAAAGACGTTTTCACTTCAAAAATTCACGATTTAAGTTGCTTAAGCAAGGTCAATGCTTTCAGTCTATACAGTTCGTCATATACGTGTATATCAGCTTGTAATTGTATCTGTCGTTTTGGCAGCGGTCCGGGCTTATTGCGACATTTTATGGGCCAAACTTTACAATGAAAATCAGGAAACGGGTTCTTGTTTAATCTTAAAAGGGGAATAATCGTGGACAACGACGCTATATACCGAATGTTCCTATGTATTTAACAGCAATAGCAATCGCTAAAGTTTAAATTAGATACTGCAATATGACAAGATAACGGGGTGAGAAACCTATTAATCAAGTTATTTCTACCCCGTTATATGAGTACCTACTCGTATACCTAAGTAGGTACTCGCCTTATTTATTATTGTAAAATTGAAGCTTCGTATGCAAATTAGTTTCCGTTTACCGGAATAGTATATACATTACATATACGATTACCTATTCCAGATTACAGCTCCATTCGTCTGCGTTTCAGTTTTTGCGAGATTTATACTTGTACACGTTTGAGTAAGTACCTATACAAACAAATATAATAAAATGTCATAACATTTACCCATATTAAAATGAATGTCTAGTAGGTACCTACTTATATAAGTTTTCATCCTAGCGGTCTACATTTAGCTTAAGAATATGCATTTAATTTAAATGACAGCAACTCCCTATACTTCATTTTTTTAGCATTAGAAATTAGGTAAACAATCTTGATGTGTCTTTTAATTGAAAAACACATTTTAAAATAAAGTTACGGCAAATATGTAACAATTATGAATCTAATACGATCATTTATATTCTTCTGTAAGGCTATGATGGTCGACTGGATAAATGATATGGCTGTATAAATGATGATAAAACTGACATTTTATCCAGTTTTTATTGATTTGTCGTCTTTTCCACTTTTGACAGCGATAGTCGTTAAATGATTAACTGCATAACATGGTCGTTGGATAATATGTCATTTGTCTACATTTCCAACTTAAACTTAGTGGATAAGTGGATAAGTTAAATGATATAAATGCCACTTGTCTAGATTTATACAGTTTTATAACATTCATACCGTTTTGTCCACTTGGACAACAATACACGGTAAATGGCTACGATTGTTGGATAATTAGACATATAGTCGATTTTTGACGGCTAGCCTTTGATTAATTTATCGTAGTGCTCACTGGGTCACGATAAGCGCAGTTAAGAAGCTGTGATTAGTCTTAACTTAATTGATTCATTTGTGTTACGAAAATTAACTATGTAAATTGTATTGTTTGTATTTTATTGTACTTAAATCGTACACATATAAGTCTATAGCATTCGGTAACACACTTTCATGCATCTAACTTAAATAGAAATGGCTTAACTGTGGTAACACAATGGAATCAATTAACTTTGGACTAATTACAGGTGCTTAACTATGTACAAATTTTTTGCACTTCACTCATAAGTCATAAGTGCTCTTGTGGTATATAAGTGGTGAAAAATGCAAGTTAAAATATCAGTAGGTAAGTTCTCTGTTTCTTTGTTAATAGGAACTGTCTAGGTAAGTTATCTGTTTTTTTTTCTTAAATATAATATGTATATACAATTTTAACTTTGAATTAAATTTGAAATTACTTACATATAACATTATCAATACGTACATTATTAATACCATTTCTTCTTGGCAGCTGCTGCTATCGAAGAAAAATAGCATAGATAACTCCAACGACGGGCCATTAAGGGCTACATGCAACCCATTTCATATGCCCAGCGAGGAGTTTCGGCACATAAATATAGAGTGCGCAAAGAATTGGCACTCTATTTGTGTGCCAAACTCGACGCTGACCTCAAGCCTCAACATGGCGATGGATTGCCGGCACATTTTAAAGTAAAGATACTCGTATTATGTTGCACTATTCCTCAAATCATTCTTGTCACCTTATTTAATAACGACATACCAACTTACAACTCTTTGTTTTAGGTTCTAACATCACTGCATCTACTGGCTGACGGTAGTTATCAAAGAGGAACTGGACAAGACCATGGAGAAGAAGTAGGAATAGTTGAAGTTGAAGAAGTTAGAGAAGTTGAAGTTGAAGAAGTTGGAGAAGTCGAAGTTGAAAAACTTAAAAAAGTTGGAGAATTTGAAGTTGAAGAAGTTAAATAAGTTGGAGAAGTTTAAGTTGAAGAAGTTGAAGTTCAACAAGATGAAGATGTTGGAGAAGTTGAAGAAGGTTAGGAAGATAAAGAAGTTGGAGAAGTTAAAAGTTGCTTTTTATTTATTCTCCATACAAACTTCCACCCCCATATCATCTCTTTTTCACCCTTAAAGGTAGGTATGGCTAATAAAATTGGTCACAAATACATAAACATTCTTTATCACCATACCAAATTTCAACTAAATCGGTTCAGCGGTTTAAGCGTGAAGAGGTAACAGACAGACAGACAGACAGACAGACACACTTTCGCATTTATAATACTAGCTTTTGCCCGCGACTTCGTCTGCGTGGAATTAGTGACAGCAGCTAAAGTAGGTATAGCGCCTGGTTAATGCTAATAGCAATTATTTAATTCACGCATTGCTTACTTCATTTATTAGGTAATTCATTAACTCTTTCAATTCCACCCCCTTTGATTTTTTCCTTCCTTCCTTTGATAATTTCCGACATAAAAACTATCCTAATATAATATGTCCTTCCCCGGGACTCAAACTATGTCTATTATTCTCTATAACAAATTTCAACTAAATCGATTCAGCGGCTTAAGCGTGAAGAGGTAACAGACAGACAGACACACCCTTTCGCCTTTATAATACTAGCTTTTGCCCGCGACTTCGTCAGCGTGGAATTATTAATTTAGGTACGTAGCTATTATTTTGTTCAATCTGCGTTTTGTTGATTCCCCATACAAACTTCAACCCCCCTTTTCACCACCTTAAAGGGTGACTTCTTGAATGAAAACTACCATTTGTCCTTCCCCGGGACTCAAACTATCTCCGTACCAAATCTCGACTAAATTCTGCACCAGCGCCGGTCCTACACCGCGCGGGCGGGACAGTTCCTATTGACAATGTTTGTTGTGCAGTTGTTGTTTAATTCCCCGTACAAAATTTCACCCCTTTAAGGCATGAAATGGTAGGCCCGTATTTTTTACATGTTTATGCAAGTAACTGACGGTCTTTCCACCGCTATACAACCGGCTGGCGGTTTTTTTTATTTATAATAGCATCTAAACTATCATCTGGCAAAGTATCAGGAGGCGATGATTGAAAAAAAAAATTTTTACATGTTCATGTGTTCAACTGACGGTCTTTTCACAGCGATACAACCGACTGACAATTTTTTAATTCACGATAGCATGTAAGAAACTATCATCTCAGACAAAGTATTAAGCGGGAGGCGATGACTGACGATATTTGCTCCTGCCGCAACATATAGGGCTAGTATAAGGTGACGCTTACGGGAAAGGGGCTGTGACCCTCGCTCTGGTTCTTTCTTGTCCAGCAAATATCACTGGCCATTTAGCGAGGTAATGCCGCCAGTACTTTTGGCACATTACGTCCGGGGTACAATCCGAGTGGGGGTAATATTGTATTTGTTAAGTCATTTAGTTTTACTTATTACTATAGTTCGTTTTTTTCTGCATTAGAAATAAGGTAAACAATCTTGATGTGTCTTTTAATTGAAAAACACATTTTAAAAATAAGTTACTGCAAATATGTAACAATTATGAATCTAATACGATCATTTATATTCTTCTGCTTTCATAAGTAATAGTTATTGATTTTTAAAACGCGTTTTTCCATTAAAAGACATGTCAAGATCGCTTACCTTCTTCCAAGTTCTTTCTAATGCTAAAAAAAACGAACTATAGTACATATTATTCGCTGGGTCGGAGAACCACGAATCGATCGCAACGCGCACCGTGGCCCAAAAAGAAACTTTCGGCAGACCAACTGTCACTTTTTACTAGCGAGGTTTACCTACGTATCTGTGCATTTAAAGTAATAATAATAAATAAAGCACCAGCTTTCATTATTAACTTTAATGCTGACTCTCCCTTCAATTCCAACATGTAACGGCAAAGGATTACACCTAATTTTCTTTGCAGGTGCATACATTTCTTCAAAGTACTTAGGTATTTCCCTTTTGAGTTATTTTCATTGGCGAACTATCTGGCACTAGGTCTGCCCAATTGCTGCTCTTTACTGGTTTTTGGGAAGTTTTCTTAGTAGTTGATGTAGTACATCAGAGCCGCGATATGTTTACTCCTAACGTACACACAATCACATTTTCCACTCGTAACATAACGACTAAAATCAATCTGTAAAAAATAAATTATTTCTTTACTTTCTATTACATTAATGGATCATAATATTATGTATGTACTACGTCAAAGATTGCAAAAACAGAAAAAAACACCTTACATTCAAGGACGTTTGTCACTGAAGTTTGACGAATTAGGTACACGAGCTTCAATGGTGTGGCTCTTATGATCTTCACATTTGATTTCTTTTAGGTACATCTTGCACATGTTAAGCCAAAACTTATTATTATCCCTTTGGAAAAACACGAAAAGTCTGCATTATTAACGACACTACAGTCATATCTAATACCTTTAAACGAGCAATTCTTGGATATTTATTTATTTATTTCGGGGATCTCGGAAACGGCTCTAACGATTTCGATGAAATTTGCTATATGGAGGTTTTCGAGGGCGAAAAATTTGATCTAGCTAGGTTTTTATATGTTTTCCGAGCATAGGTCGGTCTCCCAGATATTTAGTTACCTATATGAAATGCGTTATTCGATTTTTATTTCTTTACTTCTCGTAAAGTCAGCCATGAGTAAGTCCGTGTGTGTGTACTACCTGAAATTTATTGATTGTGCCATTTATTCCATTTTAGAGGGGAAATGAAGATTTACATGTTCGAATAGAATATGTATATGTAAATTACAATATTTCATTGAAATTATTTGTTCTCTTCGTAATGACAGCCAGCCATGTGACACTTCAAATTCCGCTGTCTTATCGCACCCAGCGAATAGGTTATGTTTTATTTTCAAAAAAACGATTTCTTTTTCTAAACTGCAACATTCCTAACTGTAGGTACATCGGTGGACCTTATTTCAAAAGGCATAAAGTCCACCGATGTGCAGTTAACAGTGTGGGTGATTGTACAATTCGGCCGTGCTTATAATAAGAGCAGTAGAGTCAGACCAAGAAAAGTGGGCAATCAAATCCGCTGCAGACTTTTGTTGGTCCGACTCTAACTCATTTTGAAGTATCATTCAATTGGATACTTTGTACTTGTACAATATTATGTTCACAATTGAAAGAGATTTCAAAATGAGTTACTGCTCTTAATAAGCACGGCAGAATTATTTATTTGATTTGACAGATCACCGTATTTTAGGTTAATAAGGTCGACTACTCTCCTTAAAATTTTGTATGACATTGCAAGCAAATATCAGCCTTTAGTCCGATAATGTATTAGCTTATTTCAAAGACTATGAATTCTAAGTACTAGAAATAAAGTAGATTTTGCGACATGATAAAGACGGTTAAATTTGAGGCGATGGAATAAAAGATTCACTTTAAAAAAAAACCTTATATAAATTCAATTAGAATCTATATTTCAAAATCTTAAACCATCCAATAACTTTTAACTATCAATGCCACATGTGCATAAGTGGTGTGTGCGGCATGTCATTTAGCCTATTCATTAAAATACGCTTTAAGTAAACTTGTTTAGAATTGATTTTTCAAAAGCTCAAACTATGGATAAATTTAACTGTCAATGACATATCTAGATAAGTGGTAGAATGTGGTTTCACCATATTTTCTTTAAAATACACCTTAAGTCATCGAGTATAAATATGATTTTTCAAAACCTCAAAACATGTCACGCTATCATTAGTCACATATACGTTATCCTCGCGAACTATTAATTAAAATACGCTTTAAGTAAACTTGTTTAGAATTGATTTTTCAAAAGCTCAAATCATGGATAAGTTTTAACTCTCAATGACATATGTGGATAAGTGGTAGAATGTGATTTAACCATCTTTTCTTTAATATACACCGTAAGTCATCGAGTTTTAAATTGATTTTTATAAACCTCAAAACATATCACGCTATCATTAGCCACTTATACGTTATCCTCGCGACTTTTTACCGAATTATATCATTTATCAGATAGTCGTCATATCATGCATTAAATGATTAATGATACGGTGACATAACCATCATAGCCCTCCTGCTTTCATAAATAATAGTTATTGATTTTTAAAAAGCGTTTTTCAATTAAAAGACATGCCAAGATCGCTTTCAAGTTCTTTCTAATGCTAAAAAAACGAATTATAACTTCGTTAAATGCAGGCTCTTAACTAACCTAAATAATAACATTAATAACAAATAAGTATTTTAAAATCATATGGTACTAAATACAGCTTTTAGCCAGCGCAAAGTGGTAAAAGATACACTCTCGCAGTACAAAAACGTTTAGACGTTTTAAAAGTGGGTACATCTTTTTATTTCTCTCCGTGAAGGATGGAGCCTCATCCCACTTCAGAGGCGCACTTGACCGCAACAGATGGCTACGCTAGCCGTCTATCCATCTACAAGTATACGGTGTTATTGTGTGTGTAGCTAATAGCTGCTCAGTAGCTATTATCTATACCTACAGTGGTGTGCAGATTGGACATTATTGAATACCAAATACAATACCAGTACCAATCCTTGACACCTTCAATACCAGGGCTAGAGATTATTAGAACTATGCGAACAATAGGTAAGCTTTCTGACAGCAATCAATAAGCGCGCTAGATTTCTATTGTAAGGTGCATTAAAATATATCAAGAAAGATGCTAAAGTGTTCAATTATATAGCAAATTTTAGTTTAAGATTTGCTGCTTCTGAGTCTCCCAAAAAAGAGTAGGAATAAAAAGTAGCAATACTGTAGTGTCGTCCTTTCAAAACTATCTATATAAGAAAACGAACGACACTACAGTATTTGATTTCTGCTCTTTTTTGTTACACTGAATTATGTAATTATAATTAAGAGTTAATACTGAGAGCGCAAAAACTTTGCAGCCCAATGGATGTGTAGAAATAACATTGCTTTAAGTATGCACTTAAGTCGAACATCCCCCTCATTGTTACAGAAATCCAATTACGGTAATGACGGAAGATAAAAACTGCGTTCTTTTATTTATTAAAAGTCTTTCATTTCAGCCAGCAATATCTTGAATAGTCGATAAACGTGCCTCCCATTGTGCCGTTGAAGTATGTGGCTAGGGTATTCCAATCGTTTTTTGAATGCTTATTCGGGACCAGTGTATGTGGACTCCTTTTTTTACATAGTAAGTTAAATAGTATTGGCTCTGTGAGCTAGACCTCGCTTCTGCCAATTTCGAGAATTTGCCGAGTTTTTGGCATAAAAGCATTTTTGCGCAAGCTGAAACGGAAACCTTTTGTTTCGCTCGATCAATTAGCGTACTTAATCTTTTTTCGCTGTCTTTATCAAGTTTGTTTTTGTCAGAATCAAATGGCTATTGGAGCTTTTCCCTGTTTACCTACTCATGTTGTCGTACCGAATTTATGGAAAACACGTAAACTATATTTTTTAAATATTTTATTTGTAATATATTTAACCGTTTGTATACCGAGTTTTGAATTTGTATTTAAACTTCGAGGTGTTGTATATTGCATTCATTATTTTTTATTATTAGGTACGTCAGTAAAAATAAAACCACTACACCTTATATTATACCTAAAACAAAGTCCCCCACTGTTTGTTTGTATATGTTCGCGATAAACTCAAAAACTACTAAACGTATTCTCATGCGGTTTTCACCTATCGATATTCTTGAGGAAGGTTTAAGTGTATAATTTGTTAATCAGTGCGAAGCCGGGGTGGATTGCTAGTGTTGCTACTATAAAATTAATCATATTGATCATACCTACACCTCTGTTGTCACCGATTACGAGATTGTGTTAGACTGGTTGGCTATTACTCGCGTTCAGTCGATCGGGAAGCAATGGGAAAACTGGGATGGTATTGATATTGAGCAATTCGAGGCGAGATGAAGGGCAAAGTTCGCAGCGCAACTGTCACTACGTCACTAGTTTTGTATTAAACACCTGATGTGACCTTATTACTTCTCGATGGATGTGCTCAGTAGAAAACAATATATGAGGATTTGAAAATGAGACTCAATTTCGAAAATATTAAGAAAAACCGGGTCATTATTGGATATCAATAGCTCAAAACCGGGACTAGTGGTACTGATGAACACTTCAGAGGCCTATGTTCGCCTGGGCGACACGGCGATATAATCGATTCGTGATTTATCACAAATATCACAATACGATAAAAAGTATACTTTCATGTAAAATTTACTAAACATACAATTGGTCAATAAATATACATTCAGCAGAAAAAAATCAGAGTATTACAAATAGGTCACTAAAATCTCATAATAACCTAAACCGAATCCCACTGTAACCCAAAAATATCCCGATGTTACCATGAACAATTACCAACAAGCATACAGAATACACAAGACTATGATACAAAAACAAACAGGTACAAAGACATAAAGAACGGGCAGGCCATCATAAAGTTAACAAGGAAGAGCCACGTGGACTACAAATGCAACACGTTCCTCATAAGGACCACAGTAAAAAGACCTATTCTATATAACGTGATTTCATCTCCAATAACAACGCGGCCTTACATAAATCGTTCCAGTTTTAATATAACAGGCAGCTCCATAATCTTCACACTTTGGTTCGCATGCAATGGGACGGAACGTTCAGTGGTGTGGTTGCAATTGCTTACCGAGCACAGACGAAAGGTCAAGCACTCACCGAACCCACTTCGTGAGTGACGCCGAAGCAATTAGCAAGGCACCACAATCGCAGAACGGTTTCACAGTTTTTGGTCTGTCAATTGTAATTTTACCATCTACGTAGGTACCTAGTTAATTCTGTTAATTATAATTATGTATAAGAAAACGTAACCGCATTAAATATGTGCCTTATTACAAAAGTTTAGGATATACCGTAGTCTTATCTTGTATGTTTGCAAAGTTTCAACCACTTTGTTGCGGGACAAACCGACAAAAAAGATGGAAGAAGGTGCGAAAACGTGAACAGTCAATCGTCGCTGCACTTACTTTTAGCGGCTTCGCGCATGAATTGTGTACTAAGTCAAATGAGCCATTAAGTGCGCTCTCTAATTAATCAAATTATGCATATAAAGTTCATAGTTACACTTATCCGTCTAAAACTGAGAGTCGGTTAGTGATAAGAATGCACGTTCTGTGCCACGCAGCCGGCGGCACTGCATTTCCTAACGCATCTTCGTTCAATATCCGCGAGGATTGTTTGTTCCCCCCACCGCCCTCCCTCTAATGGAAGGGGTGTCTTGTCTAGTTTAGAAATATATAGACTTTCCTGATGCCTACCGTAGGCACGAGTCGTAATATGTATTTATAGTTAAGACTGAGTGTGTTCTCTAGGTTAGTTCCGGTTCGTTAAATAATATTGCTTGTAGGTGTTGGCTTTCGCGATTACGTCATTTATGTATCTAGATTCTAGTCTAGACCAAGAGATCCCAAGCTTTTTTGCTTCGAACGTGATGTACCGACGAGTTTTTTTATATTGAATTGACATTTAATTAAGAGATACTGCTGTTAAATTGTCTGTTTAGATTGTCTGCTATTTAGACTTTATTATTTGTACTTTTGTGCTACGGGCCGATATATAAATCTCACCATCTCCTTGTATATCTACAGTAAACGTTCTTGCTACATGGACGCACTTTTTCCAAAAGTAACAATATTGTTTTACGAGTATATACTAATACTTAATTTATGCTATAACTTAATTAGTAAAAGAAAAGTGCGAAGAGCTTACGGAGCAAAAGGCGAGGCCCGCATACCGTGGCGTGGACTCAATTACTGCGCGTATATTGCCTTTGACAGACTTATTTGCTTCTTATGCACAAAAATGCAGATCCATATAATTTATATAAGTTTTATGATTGAAACCAGTAATTAATAAGAAAAATATATGAATAATGAAGTAACGCTAATAATTAAAATAAAGATCAGCGAAAGTAATATAACAAAAATTAGTAGTAGGAATAGGGGCTGACTGCAGGATTAAAACTGTATATATACTTATAACATCTCTCAAGTCTCCCACAATTTCATACTAAATATTTTAATTGTAGCTTAGAGGAACAATTTGTTTCTCACTAATGTAAATTTAGTAACTAAGTTGGTATATAAGTACCTAAATCTTTTTTTCCTTCACTGAAAAGTCAGTGGAAAATAATTTTAATATAACCTTATTGTTACTCCTGAAACTCATTGTTAAGTTTTAAAGTTCAAACCCACGACCACCGTTATGAAAGTCTCACGCAAAGCTTAAACTCTCATAACAAGACATGAAATAGTAATATC
The DNA here is from genome assembly GCF_963556715.1 of Cydia fagiglandana. Taxonomy (NCBI): domain Eukaryota; kingdom Metazoa; phylum Arthropoda; class Insecta; order Lepidoptera; family Tortricidae; genus Cydia; species Cydia fagiglandana. The sequence continues at coordinate 9,543,527 of NC_085944.1, read as the reverse complement.
TAAAAGAAACTAACAAACATAGCAGACGTCTAGCAAAACACGAAGGAAAAGTTTGTCGCATTTCTCAGGCCAAAGCATTGACTTATATCTAAGGACTGGCCAAGGGCAATAAGATTGATACGATTTCAGCGGTGTCACTCACGCATTTTAGCTAATCGTGCAGTCTAATGCAACTAGAGTCAAACCGTGAAAAGCATGCAGCGATTTTGATAGCCCACGCAGTGCAAGTGTCATTTTAAACGTCAAACTTCTATGAAATTATGACGTATAAATAACACTTACACTGCGTGGGCTATCAAATCCACTGCAGACTTTTTTTGGTGCGACTCTAGTTGCGACGTAATGCGAACTATTCAACCAATGGCGTTGTAACGGTGTCACACCGCTGCACTGGCCCATGCCCCATTCTTATTGCCCGTAATGCCAGTCCTGAGATATACGTCAATGGGCCAAAGGAATAAAATAGCACGTAAACTTTCCTAACTTTAGACGCCCTAAGCGGTTTTTCCATACACGGCTTGTGCATTAACAGGCCCGGCGGTTGTTTGCCCATCACTTGTTGCGACGTGTTTCATATAATGACACCTGTGAAACCGTTAGTGAAACCCTCACCTTAATGCGCTGAGGTAAATAATTAGAAAACAATATACGTGCGTAAGCTGGCATAAATTAACATGTGTTCAAATATTGTGGTATTCTAATGATGTCTAAAGTTAATTAATTAACACATTCACTGCGAGGAGCCCGCCTAGTGGGCCCTCGTAACTTTTGCTTAGATGTCAGACAACCCACTAGGCTGGTTGTTGCTGTAGGTAGCCATAGATGACAAGAAGCCGAAGAGCTAAACTCGGCTTTAATAGTTTACAATGAACTCCCACATGCTATCAAAAGGCTTAATATTCTCCAGCAATATTAAGGTCCGCATTCAACAAACTAATACTATGAACTCCAAACTCGATGACAATACGCCTATGTGACTTGAGCGAAGTACGAGTAGATAGGTATACCTAACCTGTCACGTTGTTCTGTCTGGCACTAGTTTAAACACCCGGCGTTGCTTTTTGGATTTGGGATTCGGAAATCGATCACGGTACTCAATTTATGTAGGTTGTCCATCGCAGTCCAACGCGGCAACGCAGCGAGCGTGGAGGACACCTTTGCGTCGGGGGCAGCCAGTTTATATTTTTATTGTTTAGTTTTTAATAAAAATATAGGATAGTACATTTATTCATATATATGGTATAAAAACAAGTCAAAAAACAATAAATAAAAATAACTTAAAATTAAACTAAATACAAACTATTCTAAAATAAAATAAAACTAATCTAAACTAAATCTAAAAAAGGCCCCTGTGGCAAGGTCCCCAAGATGTTGGCTGCGTTACCCCGCTGAACTGCCAGACTAAAGCGTTAAGCGTTTTTAATTAGTTTTATGTTTAGTTTATGTATTATTTTAATGATGAAATCTGGATGAAATAAATTAGATTAATTACTTTAGAAATGTAACATTAATATAGATATATTTCTATATATCTACATAAATGCTACATTAAAAGTGACTTCTGTCACTATAATAGAGCTATATTTATACATATAATTAGCCTCGGCTTCGCACGGATTAACAAATTATACCTACACCTAAACCTTCCTCATGAATCTCAAGAACTCTATTGATAGGTGAAAACCGTATGAAAATCCGTTCCGTAGTTTTTGAGTTTATTGCGAACAAACACACAAACTGACAGACGCGGCGCGGCGGGGGACTTTGTTTTATAAGGTGTAGTGTTAAAAATCAATAGAGTGATTCTTGAGGAAGGTTTTGGTGTATATTTTGTTAAGGTTTTGTGCAACCCGTGCGAAGCCGGGGCGGGTCGCTAGTACTTGTATAGTGGACGCTCTTGTTATCTAATGTTTCTCCAATCTTGTGGCTCCTTTACACGATGGGCCAACGCCGACCACTCCAAGGGACGCAGCCATGCGGTAGAATGAGATAGCAATATCACTTGCTCCCTCTAACGCATAAATGCGTCCCTTGGATTGGCCGGCGTTGGTCCATCGTGTAGAGGAGCCATTAGTAATGAGTATTTTATTTGACCAAAGCGAATTATGAAATCTTATCTACAGCTTGCATAAAAGAGTAAAAAGTGGCAACACTCTAGTGTCGTCCCGTCCCTTTCTAACCAATATATATAAGAAAACGGGACAACACTACAGTGTTGCCACTTTTTAATTTCTACTCTTTTTTGCCAAGCTGTACGTTGCTTTTAGGTAAAATCTAACAAACAAACAAAACTGTTTCAAGCTTTTAACGCAAATGCAACTACGAATACGACGAACATCAGCAAGTTACTCTCGGGAGTTGAGCAGTTGCACTCAATTTCAGAACTCCTCATGTCACTTGATACCTGAAGTTGCAAACTGTAACTGAATATAGCCCGGTTCGAGTGTATCAGATCTAAGTGGAGCGTTTCAGGAAATTATTCAGTTTGGTATGGAAACCAGAACGTTATTGCGAGACGGGGGTGTCCAACTATGTCCAGCAGCTAAGTCGTAGATGACGAGAAATACCTACCTACATACCTACGTGATGAAAATAATTATGTATCAACAACATCATCATTTAGAGTGATAGGGAGGCTACTTTACTAACTTTATACATTTTATAATCTATGCGTAGGTACCTAATGAATCAAAAATAACCGCTGAAAAGATTTGTGTGACATTTTGTACCTTCAAAGAAATCTTATAACCTGGAATAACTTATAGATAGGATAATTTTGATCCCGGGAATAAGGAGGGGAAATGTAGGTTAAATTGTTACGGAAGTACTCCCTTAATAATTAACGGGAAAAAGGGGTTCTAGGTATTACGCATTACGCAAACTATATACTCGTAAGTTTTGTAACAAAGTTCACTTACGTTCCAAATACCTAGCATATGTCTATTCTAAAATTAATGGCATAGTTATTAGATATTGGAATATGTCAGAGGTAACAAAGGTGTCCTATATTAAGATAATATTATCTTAATATTTGTCCTACCGACTGCGCCATATAATATTAAGATTTTAAATAAATAACAACCATATCTTGTTTGGTCGAAGAATTTTGGTCTAAGAATGATTAATTAATTCTTCTGTTCAATTATAGACACAAAAACATAAAAGTCAAAGACAAAGTAAACATACTTACTCTAAAATTATACTCAAAACTTACTTATTATACCTAACCCAGAGAGCCCATGTATACCGTTGTAGTTGTAACGTAGCTTTAACAATGCATTTCAATTTTCTCAACGTATACCGGGTGTGGCCTGTAACATGAGCAAATAATTAAAACATAGATTGTACTCCTCAAACGGTGACACTTTTGTTCTACAACTTTTAAAAATTATGAATTATTTAGACTCCCTATTTTTCATACAAAATAAATATTATCTTCAATGGACGCCATCGCCACGCCATATCATTGTGATTTACGTTGCTTGTCACGCCTTAAACAAAACAAAATTTGCAATACATTGCGTCTTAGAATAAACTTTAAAGTGTATTAATAATCAAACCACAAGTTATTTTTAAAAGTCGCAGAACAAATGTTAGTCAGTATGAGGAGTACAGCCTACAGTTTAATTTTTTGCTCATATTACAGGCCACACCCGGTATATACGTTAGATTAAGTAGAGTCTGTGCGGAAAGAGTTGTTGAATGTAACTAATCAATACATTCTATGATTTTCTACGTACTCGCTGAAACCAAAATACAGTGGAACCTGGATAATTGCAATCTCAAGGGACCGGCCAATTTTTGTCAATTAACCAGGTTTTTCATTTAAGCAGGTCGTGTCAATTAACGAGGTTCAAAAAATCGTTGTGTCAATTATAGAGGTTTTCATTAATAGAGGTTGCGTTCTGACAAATTTCTTTTATGGAGGTGCAAATAACCATTTTAAGTAGATTTACACGCTTACATTCTATATATTGCTTCCGTCTATACTTGCACTTTTACACTACATTAATTACCACTTTATTTTCTTATCATTTGGGTTTAAAAAAATCCCTTGAATTGTAGAAGAAAGTTTTATTAGAATGTAAAAAGCATACTTTGTTTTTTATTGATTAAAACTATTTCACCTACTACAGGCTGTGATAGATACCCAATAAATAAATTAAATTCTGGATGGAGATATAAATAAAATGATCATTGCTATTAAAATATTGTTTCTGCTGTATACAACTACATTATTTCAATTACAGAGGTAATAAGCAAGACTCGTTTCAATAATAGAGGTAAAAACAAGAGCAAAAATAACGGTTTTTTTAGCACAGTGTCAATTATAGAGGTCTTAAATTGCGATGTGGTCAATTATAGAGGCAAAAATACGAAAAGCACTAAAATCTAAAATGCAATTATAGAGGTTCCAAAATTTCAATTATAGAGGCCTTTTGGTCTCAAGGGACCGGGACCGGACTTTTGGTTGCAATTATTGAGGTTTTCCATTTATCCAGGTGCCAATTAACCAGGTTTCACTGTAAATGGCTACTATTTTTATTATTACCTACCTACTTTAAAAGTAGGTAAGCAAAACCTAAAGTGCTTACAATGAACCTAACCTACCCCAATCTCAATTTCGCCGACCGGCAGCGATGTAATATGAGATTTGAGTATAATTGAGAAGTATAAGTTTGAATAAGGATAATTATAGCTATTGATGTTTCGCGTTTTGCAGCGAAAGCAAATACCTATCAACTGTATCATTAGTGAGAAGAAACGACCTTCCAAATCGATTTTATGACGTTTAGGTACTTATATCAGAGTAGAGCATCGAGCGTCTTTTATAATGCCATTAGTTTAAAATCGGCAACGATTTTAAATACGGCTACTTTAAATGTGTTTACAAGCACCGACGTTGGAAGAACACAATAGGAAGGAAGAATAAGACATAGGTAAGTTATGTGTAGAATACCTTTCAGGTTTTTCGAGTGTACTCACACTCACTAGAACTGGGGAGTGCAAAGGGTATTATATATAGGTACTGTATTTAAAATAAATAATTTTTTCACCATGCATGAAAGCACCACATAATTATTGAAAAACACAGATACCTAGAAGTTATTTTTAAACAAAAGTTCTATTTAATAAATCGGATATAAAAATAAAAACCGGGCAAGTGCGAGTCGGACTCGCGCACGAAGGGTTCCGTACCATAATGGAAAAAAAAAACAAAAAAAAAACGGTCACCCATCCAAGTACTGACCCCTCCCGACGTTGCTTAACTTTGGTCAAAAATCACGTTTGTTGTATGGGAGCCCCATTTAAATCTTTATTTTATTCTGTTTTTAGTATTTGTTGTTATAGCGGCAACAGAAATACATCATCTGTGAAAATTTCAACTGTCTAGCTATCACGATTCGTGAGATACAGCCTGGTGACAGACGGACGGACGGACGGACAGCGAAGTCTTAGTCTCTCTAGTCTTAGTAATAGGGTCGTTTTACCCTTTGGGTACGGAACCCTAAAAATGGTGCGCTGGTGGCCTAGCGGTGAGAGCGTGCGACTTGCAATCTGGAGGTCGCGGGTTCAAACCCCGGCTCGTACCAAAGAGTTTTTCGGAACTTAGGTATATACGAAATATCATTTGATATTTACTAGTTGCTTTTCGGTGTAGGAAAACATTGTGAGGAAACCGGACAAATCCCAATAAGGCCTTAGTTTCTCCTCTGGGGTTGGAAGGTCCGATGGCAGTCGCTTTCGTAAAAACTAGTACCTACGTCAAATCATCGGATTAGTTGTCAAGCGGACCCCAGGCTCCTATGTGAGCCGTGGCAAAATGCCGGGATAACGCAAGGAAGAAGAGGGGGGATATAAAAAGAAAAAAACCGGGCAAGTGCGAGTCGGACTCGCGCACGAAGGGTTCCGTACCATAATGCAAAAAAAAAAAACAAAAAAAAGCAAAAAGAAAACGGTCACCCATCCAAGTACTGACCCCTCCCGACGTTGCTTAACTTTGGTCAAAAATCACGTTTGTTGTATGGGAGCCCCATTTAAATCTTTATTTTATTCTGTTTTTAGTATTTGTTGTTATAGCGGCAACAGAAATACATCATCTGTGAAAATTTCAACTGTCTAGCTATCACGGTTCGTGAGATACAGCCTGGTGACAGACGGACGGACGGACGGACGGACGGACGGACAGCGAAGTCTTAGTAATAGGGTCCCGTTTTACCCTTTGGGTACGGAACCCTAAAAAATATATAAAAACCGGGCAAGTGCGAGTCGGACTCGCGCACGAAGGGTTCCGTACCATAAAGCAAAAAAAAACGGAAAAAAATGCAAAAAGAAAACGGTCACCCATCCAAGTACTGACCACGCCCGACGTTGCTTAACTTTGGTCAAAAATCACGTTTGCTGTATGGGAGCCCCACTTAAATCTTTATTTTATTCTGTTTTTAGGGTTCCGTACCCAAAGGGTAAAACGGGACCCTATTACTAAGACTTCGCTGTCCGTCCGTCCGTCCGTCCGTCCGTCCGTCTGTCATCAGGCTGTATCTCACGAACCGTGATAGCTAGACAGTTGAAATTTTCACAGATGATGTATTTCTGTTGCCGCTATAACAACAAATACTAAAAACAGAATAAAATAAAGATTTAAATGGGGCTCCCATACAACAAACGTGATTTTTGTCCAAAGTTAAGCAACGTCGGGAGTGGTCAGTACTTGGATGGGTGACCGTTTTTTTTTTGCTTATTTTTTTTTTTTTTGCATTATGGTACGGAACCCTTCGTGCGCGAGTCCGACTCGCACTTGCCCGGTTTTTAGTATTTGTTGTTATAGCGGCAACAGAAATACATCATCTGTGAAAATTTCAACTGTCTAGCTATCACGGTTCGTGAGATACAGCCTGGTGACAGACAGACGGACAGACGGACGGACGGACAGCGAAGTCTTAGTGGTCGTTTCTCAAAAAGTTGGCACCGCCAGGTTAAAATTTGTTTTTCAAAAAATTTGCATTTTCGCATTTTTTTTTATTGGGATCGTTAAAAGGCAACTTAAACTATTAGAAAATGTGGAAGGGAAGCAATTCCTTCAATTAGTTTAGAAGATATAGGCGTTTGAAATTCAGGTGAATGATATCAAGGACAGGTGAAAGATATTTTGTCTCCAGGTTATCGATAGTCGAAGCAGGTTATCGAGAAATAAGTACGAATTCCAATGAAAATATTGACAGGTTATCGAGAGGCGTCATTAACCTGTGTCCGTTGCCGTTAACCTGGTTTCTTGTCATCAATCACCTGTAATAAGTGTCATCCACCTGTCCACCACATCATTTTCAATGCCTTCTAAAAAAAAATGAAAAATGTGTCATTTTCTATAAAAAGGGACCTTATTGTCCACCACGATGATTAAAATTTTGGATTCTGACCCACCTCACCTTCGAGTCGATTCCCAATTTAACAACAAGTTTCTGTGAATAAGTAAACATTCAATTTTGCTGTCTATTCACCCTGGCAGTACCTAGTGGAACTCAGGTTTGATGCAACATAGGCACATGCAGTTTTGGTCATCCAACTCATCTTAGTGAGCACTTGGGAGAGCAGTACCCAAGATAGAGCTGATGCTGAACCCTGGATGTACCTAGTGGAACTTAGGTTTGGTGCACCATAGGCCCACGATGTTTTGGTCATCTGACGCGTCTTGATGAGTACTTGGAAGAGCAGTACCGAAGATAGAGCTGATGCTGAACCCTGGCTGTACCTAGTGGAACTCAGGTTTGGTGCAACACAGGCCCACGCTGTTTTGGTCATCCGACGCGTCTTGATGAGCACTTGGAAGAGCAGTACCCGAGATAGAGCTGATGCTGAACCCTGGCTGTACCTAGTGGAACTAAGGTTTGGTGTGACATAGGCCCACGCTGTTTTGGTCATCCGACGCGTCTTGATAAGCATTTGGAAGAGCAGAACCCAAGATAGAGCTGATGCTGAACCCTGACTGTACCTAGTGGAAATCAGGTTTGGTGCAACATAGGTCCACGCTGATTTGATCATCCGACGCGTCTTGATGAGTACTTGGAGGAGCAGTTCCCGAGATAGAGCTAATGCTGAACCCTCGCAGTACCTAGTGGAACTCAGGTTCGGTGCAACATAGACACACGCTGTTTTGGTCATTCGACACGTCTTGATGAGCACTTGGGAGAGCAGTACCCAAGATAGAGCTGATGCTGGACCCTGGCTGTACCTAGTGGAACTAAGGTTTGGTGCAACACAGGCCCACGCTGTTTTGGTCATCCGGCACGCGTTGATGAGCCCATGGGAGAGTAGTACCCAAGATAGAGCTGATGCTGGACCCTGAATGTACCTAGTGGAACTCAGGTTTGGTGCAACATAAGCCCACGCTGTTTTGGTCATCCAACGCGTCTTGATGAGCACTTGGAAAAGCAGTACCCAAGATAGAGCTGAAGCTGAACCCTGGCTGTACCTAGTGGAACTCAGGTTTGGTGCAACATAGGCCCACGCTGTTTTGGTCATCCGACGCGTCTTGATAAGCATTTGGAAGAGCAGAACCCAAGATAGAGCTGATGCTGAACCCTGACTGTACCTAGTGGAACTCAGGTTTGGTGCAACATAGGCCCACGCTGATTTGATCATCCGACGCGTCTTGATGAGTACTTGGAGGAGCAGTTCCCGAGATAGAGCTAATGCTGAACCCTCGCAGTACCTAGTGGAACTCAGGTTCGGTGCAACATAGACACACGCTGTTTTGGTCATTCGACACGTCTTGATGAGCACTTGGGAGAGCAGTACCCAAGATAGAGCTGATGCTGAACCCTCGCAGTACCTACTGGAACTCAGGTTTGATGCAACATAGACACACGCTGTTTTGGTCATTCGACACGTCTTGGTGAGGACGTGGAAGGGCAGTACCCAAGATAGGGCTGACGCTGAACCCTCGCAGTACCTAGTGGAACTGAGGTTTGGTGCAACATAGACACACGCTGTTTTGGTCATTCGACACGTCTTGATGAGCACTTGGGAGAGCAGTACCCAAAATAGAGCTGATGCTGAACCCTCGCAGTACCTACTGGAACTCAGGTTTGATGCAACATAGACACACGCTGTTTTGGTCATTCGACACGTCTTGGTGAGGACTTGGGAGAGCAGTACCCAAGATAGAGCTGATGCTAATCCCTCGCAGTGCCTAGTGGAATTCAGGTTTGATGCAACATAGGCACACGCTGTTTTGGTCATCCGACACGTCTTGATGAGCACTTGGAAGAGCAGAACCCAAGCGACACGAGCGGGGTTGGCGGCGGCGTGCGGTGCGGGGGGGACACGAACACGAAAAATCGTATGGGGCAGAGCTCCTCTGGTTAGCTTATGACATTAAACTAAATTCTAGGCCCTGAAGAGCCTCCTTTGGAAAAGCTATGTTGTTTAAATACCTGACCTATGTCACATCCGCCAGGCGTGGCTCACTCCACGATTTCGTCGCTTTGCTCTAAAATTACATACGTTCCACCCCAATTTTGGGGAACAGGAAACGGGACGACTGCTCCGGGTCCAACACCAGGTCCAGGACCGGGTCCAGGTCGAGGTCCTGGTCCAAGTCCAGGTTCAGGTTCAGATAAGAGTCGGGATCCAGGTCCAGGTCCGACTCCGGGTTTGAGTCTAGGTCCGGGTCCGAGTCACAGTCCGGGTCCGAGTCCGGCCCCGAGTCTGGGTCCGGGTCCCAGCCCCAGTCCCAATCCAAGTCGAAATCTAAATCGCCAAACGTGTACTATGCGTCGTTGAAGAGTTCTGTTCTGATCATCATCAGCAGTTCCACTTCATCAAATATCACTTTTGTGAATGTATATGCTTGATTTATAAATAAAAACACAAAAATCACTATATGTATGCCTTTAAAATTTGAGGAGTTCCCTCGATTCTTCATGGATTCATCATGAGAACTGAGTTTTGACAAAAACGGGACCAATCTGTATGCTTATACATACAATCAAAAAAGAATTTTCAAAATCGGTCAGGTAAACAAATGTTAAGCATTAAGGTTTCAGATTATCATCATCATTCGCTTGCCCTTACCCCATTAATTTGGGGTGGACGCGGCATGTCTTTTTCTTTTCATCCATACATCTCTCTCTCGCCCGTCATCTCATCGCACAATAAACAAAATAAGCATGTTTTCACCTTTTTACATAACATTTTAATATATGTCTAAAATTAAAAACCCTCATAAGGTCCCTTTTCCTGTGGGAAGTCACAAATCTACTTACGATATTAGTGTAACAAATTTTTTTTTTCATAAAAAAAAACCAGGGAGGAAAATGGGGTCTACATTTGTATAGAGAAACAGTTGTCCACTAACGTCTTAATATAGCTAGGGTTCTAAGTGACAAAAAAAGGTCGAACCTTTTTTTTCTTGATTAAAGCATGAAACTTGGCACAGTTGTTCCTTATATCAAACCAAGCCGATTTCGATCGGTAGCCCGAAGGAGCCCCCCCTCTGGGGCCGGAGAGGGGGGGGGGGGTCAAAGTACCGCTCGCCCGGCTTCATTCTTAAAATTCTAACAGGCCCCGTTTAGCTATTAGGTCATATTTGGTATCAATTTCGGATAAATCAATAACGTAGAATTCATTTCTGGTATAAAAAATTAGCAATTTGTAGAAAAAAATAAAAAAAACCTCAAAATATCTAATTTTTTAAGTTTAATTTTTGTTTCTTATTTATTGTCAGAATTAAACTGCCTGGTTTTTCTACATTGAAAAAATATGATGATAAAGCCTATTTAATGCAGATTTTAAAAACATAACTTTTAGATATCTTCATTAAGAGGAAATTGCATAAAAAAAAACTTATATCGTCTCGCGCCGGTGAATATCTTTTTACCGACATCGGAATCGATATAGACAACATCCGAAGTACACACTCTGGAGACCGATTAAAAGTATTGTTTATTGTTGTAGATAGATAAATATAGAAAAGCGTACAAATATTTTCTTATGTGTCGTTCAGTGAAAAAAGGGACCTTGGAAAAAATTATCACAGAGCCTCGCGTTTGTATAGAAGCATACTCGTAGGTATTTAGTTAGTGCCAACCACTCCATGGACTCCATGGTCGCTGTTCTCAATAGGGGATATTACTGCAATGTTCTGCCGCCAAAGTGCAGCACTACCGACTCTAGTAAATTCATAAACTAACTTATACATACTGTACCTTGAACTGTTTTTTGACAAGTTTTCACAGACAATAAAATATGACATTGATGCATCAAGGCGGTTTGTTAACCAGGGCCTATCGGTAAAAGCGAAAATCGAAATTAAGTTATCTGCCTCTTTATCGAATATGCAAGAGTGATAGAGGGATTAGACAACGAAACTTCGATTTTCTTGTTTCGCGGCAGACCCCCAGATTGTTAGTGATTGACAGATAGTGGTAGTGGCGCTACCTACGCAGAGTTTTGCGTAATATTCCCTTTTAATAAGAAGTAAACTATAAGTATTATTTAATCTGCTTACTTATTACATTATACCACACTTTAATGTTGCGTCTTGTGTATTAATGCAATTCCTTCCCCCGACACATGAATGGATACATTTCATAATTCACGTATATATGTCAGTTTCAACCATATTCTGGCCACATCAGGGTTGTCAGAACAGTTTGGAAACAGTCATCTGCTCCTTGCTTCCATTCCCAAGAAGACGGACTGAGCAACTTTAAAGAGGAACTAACGACTGACCCCCAAGCCCCAAACATATAATTCTATCCTGATAAGGCTGCTTCTCTGTCAACGGGCTTTGCGATCGAAGTGTATAACTGTCCATAGAACCTCTCGATCTCACCTAAAACCTCCGCTTTGCTCGACGCTATGCTGCCATCTTCCCGTTTCAACTTTGTCAGCTGGCTTTGCCCAATAGACTTGTCCTTTGCGAACACTTTGGAGCCTTGGTTTCGCTCAATAGTCTCTTTAATACGGTTAGTATTAAAGAGACGCAGATCATGTCGCAAGGACTTAGATATACGTCTATTGAGCTGCCTATATGACTCCGCGTCATCGGGAGACTGCAACTGTAGCGAGCGTCGTTCAGCCATGAGGTTTAAGGTTTGCTCGGTCAATTTCTGAGGTCTATCTTTACGGCGGGGTCTAAAAAACTTAGACCCTACTGTGTGGACAGTTTCCACTAGCCCGTCGTTGATTTCGTCCACTGAAGCCAAGTTCTCTAGGCAAGCAAAGCGGTTAGAGAGCTCGAGTTGAAAGCTTTCGGGGTTTTGAACATGGGCTCGAGTAGGTCGGAGCGTAGACTTCATCAGGCTGGACCTTTCAAGTTTAATATTGATATTCAGTGTGCCTCTTACGATTCGGTGATCACTACCGGTCTTTACCCTGTTGATCACAGAGACATCACTGAATACCCGTTTCTTGTCGGTCATGATGAAGTCTATCTCGTTTCTCTTCGATCGCAAAGCCCGTTGACAGCTTGGTAGGAGATCCAAGAGCCAAGTTGTCCCGACATTATACCGAAGATATCCCGGACATCAGTCTGTACGAGATTAGGATGGCCCTGAAGCAGCTTAAGAACAACAAGGCGCCGGGCAAAGACGGAATCACTTCAGAGCTTCTGAGAGCGGGTGGAACACCGGTACTTAAAGTCCTCCAGAAGCTCTTTAATTCCGTCTTGTCCGAGGGCATAACGCCTGAAACATGGAATAGAGGCGAAGTGGTGCTGTTCTTCAAAAAAGGTGATAACAACCTATTGAAGAACTACAGACCCATCACGCTTCTGAGCCATGTCTATAAGCTGTTTTCAAGGGTCATCACGAACCGTCTCGAACACAGACTTGATGACTTCCAGCCTCCCGAACAAGCCGGTTTCCGAAAAGGCTATAGTACCATAGACCACATCCATACGCTGCGGCAAGTTATACAGAAGACCGAAGAGTATAACTTGCCATTATGCTTAGCGTTTGTGGACTATGAGAAAGCCTTCGATTCGGTGGAAACATGGGCGGTGCTTGAGTCTCTTCAGCGATGCCATATTGACTATCGGTACATCGAAGTGTTGAAGTGTTTGTATAGTAACGCCACCATGTCGGTCCGAGTACAGGAGCAGAGCACGAGGGCGATTCCATTGCGAAGAGGCGTAAGGCAGGGAGACGTTATCTCTCCGAAACTGTTTACTGCCGTAATGGAAGACGCCTTCAAGCTCCTGGAATGGGAAGGACTTGGCATCAACATCAACGGCGAATACATCACTCACCTTCGGTTTGCCGACGATATCGTAGTCATGGCAAAGTCGATGGAGGAACTCAGCATGATGCTCGATGACCTCAACCGAGTTTCACAACGGGTGGGCTTGAAAATGAACATGGACAAGACGAAACTTATGTCAAATGCCAATGTTGTGCCCATCCCAGTCTCTGTTGGGAACTCGGTACTCGAAGTTGTTGACTCGTACATCTACCTAGGACAAGTAGTCCAATTAGGTAGGTCCAACTTCGAGAAAGAGGTCAACCGCCGAATCCAACTCGGTTGGGCAATGGGCAGCGTTCGGGAAACTACGTAATGTCTTTTCGTCCGACATACCTCAGTGCCTCAAGACGAAAGTCTTTAATCAATGTGTGTTACCAGTGATGACTTACGGCTCCGAAACGTGGTCTTTCACTATCGGCCTCATCTCAAAACTCAAAGTCGCTCAACGAGCTATGGAGAGGGCTATGCTCGGAGTTTCTCTACGTGATCGAATCAGAAATGAGGAGATCCGTAGACGAACTAAAGTCACCGACATAGCCCACCGGATTAGCAAGCTGAAGTGGCAATGGGCAGGCCACATTGCACGCAGAGAAGATGGCCGATGGGGTCGAAAAGTGCTCGAGTGGAGACCACGGACTAGCAAGCGCAGCGTAGGACGTCCACCCACAAGATGGACAGACGATCTTGTTAAGGTCGCCGGAAGACGCTGGATGCGGGTCGCTTCCAACCGGCACGTATGGAGGTCCAAGGGGGAGGCCTATGTTCAGCAGTGGACGTCTTATGGCTGAGATGATGATGATGATGATAATGTAATAAAAATATTTAATAATACTTACAGTTTACTTCTTATTCATTGAGAATAGCGACCATGGAGTCCATGGAGTGGTTTACACTAATTAAATACGAGTATGCTTCTATACAAACGCGAGGCTCTATGATAATTTATTCCTAGGTCCCTTTTTTTACTGAACGACACATAAAAAATAGTATTTGTACACTTTTCTATCTTTATAATAGGATCTATAAAGGATCTACAACAACAAACAATACATTTAATCGGTCTCCAGAGTGTGTACTTCGGATGTTGTCCATAACGATGCCGATGTCGGTAAAAAGATATTCACCGCGCGAGACGATATAAGATTTTTTTTATGCAATTTTCTTTTAATAAAGGTAAGGAAAAGTTACGTTTTTAAAATCTGCATTAAATAGGCTTTATTGTCATATTTTTTATATGTAGAAAAACCAGGCAGTTTAATTTTGATACTAAATAAAAAATAAATATTACACTTGAAAAATTAGATTTTATAATTTTTTTTAAATTTTTTTCTACAAATTGCAATTTTTTTATATCAGAAATGAATTCTACGTTATTGATTTATCCGAAATTGATACCAAATATGACCTATTAGCTTAACGGGGCCTGTTAGAATTTTAAGAATGAAGCCGGGCGGAGCGGTACTTTGACCCCCCCTCTCGGGCCCCAGAGGGGGGGCTCCTTCGGGCTACCGATCGAAATCGGCTTTATTTGATATAAGGAACAACTGTGCCAAGTTTCATGCTTTAATCAAGAAAAAAAAGGTGTTTGCACTTAACATCCTCACTAATAAACATAATCACTGTTTGAGTATATGTAACGTGGATTTTAAATAATTATCGATCACCTGTCATATGGCAGGTGAATGACGCTTCGTTCACCTGCCATTGCATCATTCACCTGACTTTTTTGGACAGGTTAACGAGACTTAAGACAAAAGTACAAAAATTTCAATAATATGCAGCTTTAACAGACAGGATAGTTTTTATTCCTAAATTAACACACAAAAGCTATATAACCACTATATAATTATATAGTTACGAGTATTAGTTGTAGTATCAGTGACATTAACCTGCCGCAAAATCTCATCCACCTGGCAGTTTTAACCAGGTGGACGATATGCAGGTGATGGGGAAAATGGCAGTTATATCGCGAATACACAAAATGTATTAACTTGATGAACTCCATACTTAGGCATATAAAACTAAACTATTGTTTACGTTACATATCTTGATATTAATGCGATAGGTTACACAATTAGCAAGATATCGACTCCAGGATAAAGAGTACCTACCCATTACAAACTCCAATTTCCGATACTTTGTCGTTTGTGTTTTATTTGCGAAGCACAATAACCAGTGGCGGATTTCCCATAAGGCACAGTAGGCCCGGGCCTAGGGTGGCAAGATATTAGGGGCGGCAAATTGTGACAAAAAATTCGCTGATGATAACAAAAAATAACTCAAAATTTGACCAGGCAACAAATTCTCAAAAAAGTACCTATAGAGGGAAATGCTTGCAACACAATTTTTGACTTTGTACCTATTTTTATTTGAACTATCTAGGAGGTGAACATATCAAAAGTCCCCGGCCGTAGCCCTTGAGTCAGGGGAAGAGAGAGGTCTCCGAAACTGCCGGACCAATTAAGTTGAAATTTGGCACACATATGTAAGTTTGTGACCCAAAGATGGACGTGTAACGTAAATAATAGTACATTGTACAACATGGGGCGTAAGTTGAATATTGCAAACGAGAGTAAGTTTATAGGCTCGAGTTTGCAATATTATTACGCCCCGAGATACACACTATGTTTTTCATCACACTTGCGATACAAAAAATAAGTTTAAAGACAAAAAACTGTTAATTATGGCACTAGAAACTTCATAACTCCCTAGGGAAAACGAATTTTCTATAACTCCCGCTACGCCTACGTGCAGTTCCACATTTACTGAACGAGTGTGATGAAAATGAATTTTAAATATGGCCTCCATATTTTGGGGGGTAAATAAGAAAATTTAAAAATAAAGTTTTTCTAACTATATCGTGTTACATATCAAATCAAAGAGCTCATTGTAAGAATCTCAGATTTTTTTTTATAATTTTAGGATAAATAGTATAGCAGTTATTCAAGAAAATAGTTTTTAATGTTTTTGTAGGTACATGAAAGTCAATGTTATTGGTAAAACTGTCATTTAAAATGAATAAGTATTTGCTTATTTTTTTCATAAAACCTATATTCCTATGATCATGTCACAAGTACGTATAGTTTCTAAGATATAATAAGCGAAAAACCGAAAAATGTGACCTTCAAACCAAACTTTTGATATGTTCACCTCCTAACGAGTCCAAAAAAGTTACTAAGTAAAAAATGTGTCTCAAGCATTTCCCTCTATAATATATCTTTCCGTTGCCTGATCTAAATGTAGTCAATATGATGGGTGCTGATGCTGAGAAAGGGGCGGCTACAAGGCTTGGGGCCTAGGGCGGCAAAGACTGCAAATCCGCCACTGACAATAACCACGTCTTCGTGGTATCAGGTGATAGCTGATGAGTGACGGCTTCGGCTCGTGCGGAGTGAGACGGGAAAGGTGCGGTGGGGGTTATACAATCGTCGTGAACGTGACCCGCCAGGTGACTGTTAAGAATTGCCTTGGACAAACTTTGAAGCCGAATAACTTAAAATATAAGTATATTATTGTTATGCGATAGTAATACTTTAAAAGTTAAGGATATATGTTAATAAAATACGGTAATAACGTTAAATTAAATTAATAATTTGTGTGGTTTTCATAGCTCGAAACATCAGTACCTCGCGTTGGGACACGGCAGGTTAACGGATAAACGTAGTTACAATATTTTTTTTTGTAATCAATATTTATTAAATGTTTTTCATAGTAGTAGGCCTCTGTGTAAAAAGTCTCTCTAAATATGTGTTAAAATTTTATATATAAAAATTATACATAATGAAAAAAAAGTTCTAACATAAACCTATTTACAGGTGGCGGTGCCAACTTTTTGAGAAACGACCTAGTAATAGGGTCCCGTTTTACCCTTTGGGTACGGAACCCTAAAAAGTAGGTAAGTTGACCGTGACGTCACGATGTAATATTTCATATAGTAAAATTCCATATTAGCAAATCGTTTTGACAGTTCAAAAAAAGTAACTGATTCATAGAAGGTAGCATCCTATAGAACTGGTATACGCGTGCCTCCGTGAGGGACAAAACCAAAGACAAAACATACGCAATGCGACAATATTAAAAACACGTTTTAACATTCCTGACAACATACCAAAAACAATCTACGTAATTCGGTCGGGTTATTTGTTGCCCACCGTAAACCATACTAAATTTATGGTGAGGAACAAAGAATAAGTGAGACGGTGACAAAGACAAGCAATAATACGGCTTTCTCTGCTACTCCTACTGAAAGGTCCATAACTGCATCTCGTTCGGTCGTTCCCCCGTGTCATCTCTACATATATTATTGTACCTCTATGATTTAAAAACGCGTATAAAACTATATATTATAGAGTAGGTAATTTGATGTGACGTCACATACTAGTGTTTCATATAAACTCCATAGTAGCAAAGTTGTTTGACAGACTATAAATTAATTAAATCAAGGGCCCAACGCTTTCTGTTCTCTTTGACGGCGCAGCAACTAGAGTCTGGCTAGCCAAAAATTGTTGACAGATATTTCGTTGTTGTATCACCAATTGTCTATGATTTAAAAAAAAGCTAAAAGTCAGTTGTAAATTTATGTCATTCATTCAAATTGTTTGCGGTTTATAAGGGGTTTATTTTAAATAATATTAATAATTTCTGTACCGAGTGAGGTTTGCAAACTATTATTTAAACTCGTAAATAATTACGACAATGTGCGATGTCGACGTGTAGCGTTGTATGACAAAAAACTGCAATGTTTACAAGTCCTAACCAAATGTAAACAAATTAGGAGGTTGGTGCTCTATAAATATTTTGATACTTTAAGTACTAGTTCTAACATTTGCCTATTACTTTGATTAAGTAAGTGAATTTATTAATGCCTGAATCTCATAAACAGGACAAGTGTATAAAGAAACGGAAAAGCTAAAAGTTCTGAAAAATATCTATAAAATCTAAATATTGCAACGTAAACATATGTGTTTTCGTTGACTGTACTTTAAATAGTGGTAGAAATTATGTGAGCTGACTTTGAGTGCACGTAACCGTTTATTTAACTTATTTCCTTAGGTACCTTACTTGTGCACAGAAAATCAAAAATATTATCTAGTATCAAAACTATAATTCCTACTAAACAAAGTGTGACCAGCCAAAGATTTTTTGAATTTCCCGCCAAACATTTGGTAAAATTTCAGTAGCCAGACTCTAGTATCATTTCTCTCTCCTTAATCTTTTAAAAATGCCGTTTGTCAAAAAAGGACAACCATAATGTTGACAAGATGGACTTCAAATCCAAGTGTCCCCTTTTTAGGTGACCCAGGTTGTGCATGTGTGCGTAAAAACGTATATGTGTGCTCTTTTAGGGATGTGTAAAGTTGATTTTAATCATGTTATATATCGATAAACGCTACACAGCGGAACGCAATAGCGATTAATTGAAGCTTCAATATCTTCGTTAAACATAATTGAAATGCTAATGGATAATGAATATATTATAATATAATAAAATAATTCAATTATTGCGGAACACCTATTTTAGTAGGTATTTATGTATTTTAATTAAATATCTGAACTTTCCCGTGGTTCCCTGCTAGGGCGTGACTATAAAATTGTGATCTGATAACGACAATAAAGAATAAAAGCGTTTTTATTCATTTTAGGTATCGTTAAACCTTTCAAGTAAAATTAGAATTGCAAGGAATGTCGATAGTTTATCGATATGACTTTATCGACATGGCTACAGCAAAGTGGGCCGCTTTGTTAATCGTACACTAAATAAAAGTAGTCCCACTGACAACTCGCTTGGAAGGTATCTGTATATATTATTATATCTATGGATTAAATAAAGCCACTACTTGGCTTTTTTCTATTAATACCGCTAAGCATGCGGCCAAGACTTTAAATTCCTAAACGAGTTGACTAATCAAAAAAAAAAAGTTGACTAATCAGCTGTCAGTGTCACTTGTCTGTCAGGTTGTCACTGTCAAGCTGGCTTAGTTTTTTAGGTTATCTTCTAAACGCAATTCAAATTATTTTAATTTTTATACTATTCTGATAATACACACTAAATGGAAGACTCTGCGACTGATAAAAGGCCTCAATTTGGGAACAGACTTCTAGAAAATGCTGACGATGTATTCAAACATAACGCGTGGTACAGTATTTTACAATTTTCGCAATATATGTAAAAGACTCAGGTGTTCTGCCAACAACATTGAAGATTTAGAGAAAACAAGACACAGGAAAAAGCCTGTTGGTGGCTCTAGATATTTGAACAGTAATAAAAAAGACCTTGTTTATCTTTTCAACGCATGGTATCTATCTATATTGTACATATTGTATGGTTATTATTTTGTTCTATACTATAAAATAATCATAGATATTAATGTTCATTTCAGGGATAATGTTGAATGGGACGAAGAGCAAGAGACAGCAGCAAAAGAAAAGGTAGAACAGAACTCCCAAGTTATGTTTGCAGACAATGTTTTGAAGGATTTAGATGAAAATGCTGATAAGCATTGGGATGCGTTTTACAGCATACATCAAAACAGGTAATGAAATATGTAAATTTCATTTTAGTAGGTAGGTATATACTTATTTTACAAATTTTTAAGTAGTTTTCGGTAAATTTTACCATTCAGGAATTTCTCTGGCAAATAATATTACTTATGTTTCTGGTTCAGGATTTTCTTTAGTTATTCATTATTCATGTGAAATTAGTCTTGTATAACTGGTAATAAGAAATGCTTTGTTTAGAACTAATCCTTGTTTTTATACCTCATACAATTTGTCCCACCAATATGTCATTTTATTGATTTAGAAACAAAGACTGAAGATCTGTATATGAATTTGTTTTGAACAATTATCTACTGTTACCTTTCAGGTTTTTCAAAGATAGACATTGGCTATTCACGGAGTTTCCAGAACTTGCACCGGACAACACATCTGCACCGAAGAGAGTTTTTCCCGACAATGAAACTCCAACGACAACTGCACCTATCCAACCTGATGCCCCAAACCGAGTTGAGTCCAAACCAGAGTCAAATAACTCTAGTAAACGGTACATATTTGAAATAGGTTGTGGAGTTGGAAACACAATTTTTCCTATTCTACAATACAGTCAGGACCCGAACTTGTTTATCTATGGTTGTGATTTTTCATCAACCGCCATTGACATTATGAAGGATAATGAGCTGTATGACACTAAGAGGTGTGAAGTGTTTGTACTGGATGCAACTGCTCCTGAATGGAATGTACCATTTAAAGAAAACTCCGTTGATATAATTGTGCTTATATTTGTTCTGTCGGCAATAGAGCCTGGAAAGTAAGTTGGCCAATTATTTTTTTTCGCAGTTATATAAGGACATAATTTTATTTTGTTTTAATTATTATTAGGCTCCAGTAGTAACTTTTGTTTGGTAATTATTAGATCTTCAATCTTTAAATCATCATCAATCATTATTCTTATTCTAAATTGTTAATTATTTTCAAGTGATGAAATTTTTACTTTTGTAATAATTGTAATAAATGAGGCTGTTTAAAAATAAGTAAATTTATAAATAAAGCCTTTTTTTTAATTTCAGGATGGCGTCAGTTGTTCAACAAATACACAAGTATCTAAAGCCAGGCGGACTAGTTGTTTTCCGCGACTACGGTCGCTACGACCTTGCCCAACTACGGTTTAAGAAAGGCCGCTGTATATCAGACAACTTCTATGCCCGAGGGGACAAAACTAAGGTGTACTTTTTCACACAAGAAGAAATAAAGAATTTATTTACATCCGCTGGTTTCACAGAAGAACAGAATTTGATTGACAGAAGATTGCAAGTTAATAGAGGGAAGATGTTGACTATGTACAGAGTGTGGATACAGGCGAAATATAGAAAGCCTTTATAGCAGTAAATAATTTTTTTATTTTCATTATACATGTTCCATTATGTACTTAACTTTAATATAGTGCTTACAAAGTACGTCCAAAATTTACTATTTATATTTACTTTTGATTAGAAATCATTAATAGTCTTTCAGTATGATTTACAGATTTAGTTTCATAAGTATATGTAGATATTCCTTATACATTACATAAAACCACCAACATACTTAACTTTGTTAACTGTCATCCAGAAAAACGTAATTTCTTAGGCACATATACAATATACTTATAGTGTTAGACCAAGATTGTTGATTGAAGTTTGATGTTTAAAATAACACGTTGTTATTTTAAACATCAAACTTCTGTGAAATTATGACTTATAAATAACACTTGCACTGCGTATGCTATCAATTTCGATGCAGACTTTTCTTGGTCTAACTCTATCAAGTTGCCGTTCATGGTTGCATTCGTCTAATAATAGGTAATTAAACACTTTCAAATTTAAAGTAATATGGTTTCGCAAAAGAATTCATGACTTTCGTAACAACCTTTATTGGCGGGCCGGTCCAAGTTACCTTTTGCTTGACCAATAACTTAGTAAGGAACACCTCAATCTCCAGCTCAGCAATTCTTCTGCCGATGCAAGACCGAACTCCTATTCCGAATGGCGCGTTGACCAAGGGATGAGCGTTCCCGTGGAACAAAGGATCTGTCTTTTCGACTAACCATCTTTCTGGTAAGAACTCCTTTCCTCGTGGGTAGTATTTATCGAGGCTGGATAAGTATTCATTTGGAGCGATCACGTCAATCTATAAGAGGTAAACGAGTCATTAAATATTATTTATGTAAGTTAGGTATAAGAGGTAATGATAAGATAAACTAAGGTGAGCAACGAGCGTCACAAGAAAAGATTAAAATGCAATCAGCTATTTTCGAGGACGTTACTTTATATCAGGGGTCTCCAAATTGTTGGGGGGTTGTGTATCTGGTTGCTGCTGTTAGGGCTGAACTCCTGGAGCCTGGCTCCCACGGGCGGTACCCTTTGGGTGTCGGCGGCGGGCCGGGGTTTGGACAGCCTTGCTTTATATCAATACAGCAAACCTTGTTTTGTTTGAACCACGCCGAAAGACCACGGTCACACATGGAAGTTAGAGACTGAATCGATAGCTCGGAAAAAGTACAATGCTCGGGATACCCTGGCAGGTATCCTGCAACTAGCTCCAGCTCCAACATCTTGCCGCAGATCAGAAGGCAACACAGCCCAAATCCGAAAGGCTTCCTTAATGCAAACATGAAGCTATCATCTCCACAACCCTTGCGCAAGGAGTCATATTGACCTTTATGGAGCAAGGTTGGATAACTTACTCATAAGTCCAAAACTCAACAGTACTCGATCATTATACGCACCCCGACAGGTATCCTGTAACCAGCCACCACATGTTCCTTGCTCGTCCGCCTCAGATTCGAAGGCACCACGGCCCAGATCCGCAAGGACTCCTTCATACAAGCCCGCAGGTACCGTCTTGATTCCCCAGCCCGGATCTCTTCCCGCAATTTATCCTGCGCCGGCTGATTCTTTGCCAAGTGGTAGAGGATGCTGGTTATGGTGAACGAGACCTTTAATGAAAACTAATATTTAAAAACGACGCATATAAAGATGTTGAGCATTTTACGGGACGAAGTAGGTTGAGGGTATGATCCGCATTCCTTTTTGCGCAGTCAAGGTATCTGCTCATTAAGAAGTAACATTATTAACCAACATATGAATATGACTTACAGCCAGGTACATACAAGTACATTTGAATTATCTTCTCATATATTGTTCCGGCAACCTGGCCGTGCGTGACATCGCCGACAAAATGCAGGAGAGTAGGCTGCGATGGTATGGCCACGTTAGAAGGAGACCACCAGGCTACGTCGGAAATTTAGCACTACGACTTTCCATCCCCGGTAAAAGAGGCAGAGGTAAACCGAAAACAAGATGGAAGGACGTAGTGCTAAAAGATATGACTGAGTGCAAAGTGTCCGAAAACGACGTCGAGGATAGGGCGAAGTGGAAGCAACTAACACGGAAAGCTGACCCCATCACCATGTGGGATACATAGCTCGGAAGAGAGAGAGAGAGATTGTTCCGGTGAACGAAACGAAATCTTAAAGGGAGGCTTTGTAACACTGGTGACCTATCTCTGGAGAGAAATGCCAATGGTCAGAGATAGATAGTGTGGATTACGGAACTACATACGTCCCAAGTAACACAACGTAGCTGAATATTATTTGAATAATAGAGCATGTGGTACTTAATGCTGAATAAGGTAGCTGTATAACAGCTGAATAAGCGTTATACAGACGTTATACAGAAGGTTTGGGCGCAAAGTGGGCAGTGCCCACGCCGCTTATTTCTGAATAACAGTAATGTAATAGCTATATAAGTGTGTGCCCACACATTGAATCGCTGAATAACACTTGTATAGAGGCTGTCAAAAGCTTATATACCGCTTTTAAACCAAAGTTATCCAGCTTTGTACACAATGAATCAGTTATTCACAAGTTATGAAGCTTTTGGTTCCAAAGTGCATTTTTACAGAAAATATATTCAGATATTTGTGTTAAATCAATGATTTGTCTTCCATTTTAATTTGTGAACTCGGTCAAAGTGTAGTTTCTGCAGTGAAAACTTACAAAATAAGGAGGACATCACCCATATATTTATTTGATGTTTACATAACTTCAATTTCATTGCGCATGCGACTTTACTGTTAATATATATATGCATTTTATTTAAAATTTTAAAGCGCCGCGTAAATAATGCACCGTTTCAAAAGTAAATATAGAAAATTTACTACTCCACATTTAAATTTGTAATTTTTCTGCGGTGTTTAGATGTTTTAGTGATAGAAAATGTACTTTAACAAGTTATGCTACGATAAAACTAGTTTTATAAATGAATAAAGTGGGTTTTTCAGTTCATTTTCAATTCCTATATAATTGTAGAGGTTAGAAAGTGAGCAACCGTAATGGCGTCCGACTGTGCTGAATATAAGCTGCTGCCACAGCTATTATTGTGCTAATTTCTGAATAAGCATTCACATTATTCGCGTTACTAAGCAACATGTTAGATAATAATGGTCTTAACACAACAAGTTTTGAAGAACATCAGTATAATAGTAATTGTTTTCTCAATCTTAAAGCCTATTAGGGTTCTATACACAAATAGTAAAAACCACATAGATCCTCACTACTTTGATGATAAAACATTATAGGTATGTAACACGGGCAATATTCAATCCTACTTCCCACTAATATTATAAACGCGATATAATATATAAGTTATATGATAAATCTGGGGGCACGGCAGTTTACACAGTTATTTTTTCCGTTATCAGTTCCGACAAATATGTAGTAGGTAAAGGTAACGCAAAGATGTACGACGTGAGTACGAAGATGTATATAGTATGAGTATGGTATGGTTACGAGTATGGTATGAATATGGTATAGGTGCGAAGGTGAGGGTATTCATTCGTTCATATTAGTAGCGGGTATCACGGGTATGAGTACAATTAAGTATAGTTTGATATGGGCAGTATTGTTTAGGTATGAGTACGAGTACAGTGTGGGATGGGTATGAGTAGACCCACTTGAAAACTAAAAACAGTCTGTTCAAAATCGACAGGAGAATCGATTTCGCTATGAGGGTGATTATTTTATTTTTCTCATACCCAGTCCAGTCTACAACTTTTTAATGCAACAATATGAAAAACTAGCATTTGACACATTGTTTGCCAACTAACAACAACCTTAAATGGCCATTGGTAAACTTTATCTCGTTGCAGTAAGGTATGAAAATGGTCAGTTAACAGTGTTTACGATGGTAACTAGCAATTGTTTTACGTTATTAAAAGTAGAGATGCGACGGATAGTTGTTTGGCCGGATACCGGATATCCGGCCTGGACACTGGCGGAATATACGGTATCCGGCCGCCGAATATTCGGCCGGCGGAACTATACCTACATTGTGTATAGGTATAGTATGTATATCGTCGCCTAGTACCCATAGTACAAGTTTTGCTTAGTTTGGGGCTAGGTTGATCTGTGTAAAGATGTCCCCAATATTTATTTATTTATATTTATTTATTTCGGTTTTTCAGGTGCGCATTCAGCAGGTTTGACCTGTTTCCTAGTAAACGTTCGCGCGGACTCATTTCTAGGTTCGAAATGAGTGCGCGTGCAAGTCAGTGGAATGATTAAATTGTTTTAAAATAATAAACAAGTACGATTATGACCGTGTCTGTTTCTTAAATCCAATTTGTTTACTCCGAAATCATGCAATGTTACTCTCCGGTATCCGGCCGAATAGAAGGTCACTATCCGGTATCCGGCCGGATAGTAAAATAGTGACCGGATAGTAACCGGATATCCGGTGCATCTCTAATTAAAAGGACAATGCATCTTGTGTAAAATAACCAATCGAAGAGAATTGTTAAGAAAACTAAACCTCGATTTTTTAAATAATGGTTGGATTAAAGAATATGCGTATTTATTCTTGATGCGTTCAAAATAAAATAAAAACACGCTCAAGCTCAAAGCAATCAGACTCAAGTAGCACTGTTGACCGTGTATAAAGCTACGGAACCCTCTCCACTGCGCACTTGTTGATACTAAGCAGTAGTTTGAATAGCGTTTCTCATTGCGTTCATTTTGCAGCTTTTAGCAAGAAAATATAGTATATGTGTACTAAAATCGCTATAACTTAAGTATAAGTGTTGTTTTAGTATTTATTATTCAGACGTTATGTCAATAAAAGCCATAATTAACCCATATATGCAGCTACTGAATAACAAATAATATGTGGATTTTATTACAGCTTCCAGTAATAGCGTCCACCTTTATTCAAAAACTAGCGTTAAAACAGAAACTGCAACCGCTTTTATACAGTTGAAAGTCTTCACCAACGCTTCTTTTCAGCATTTAGTAGCCACTATCACATTTTTCTTAATATTGTCTGCTTAAAATCATACAACACAGAATATATACAGCCAATTGCTGCTAATGCTGCTATTATGCAGCTTTTAGTAACCACAAATGCTTTAAGCTGAATAATGTCTGAGTAACTGTGTAAGAAATAAGTATTATTCAGCTTTAATATGCAAAACCGATACTATGCAAAATTTATTCAGCATTTATTGGTATAAAGGCCCCACTAGGCCCACATATTTTCTTATTCCGAATTTAGTAATTTCCACCGCATATACACAAAATTTATGCAATCTTAATTTGAATAAGATGATAGTTATACTCTATTATCCTACTTGTGTGTTACTTGGGGTAATATCCTAAAGGTAAGGCTAATTAACGTGTTAGATGGTATTGTACCTACCGCTTTTAGGCAATTGTACCTCTTCTTACATTCAAGTCACATTTTCGATTGATGGTCCAGAGGGGCTACCGCGAAAACCGAAATTCGCAAATTGCGGGGATCTCTCTCTTTTACTCCAATGAAGGCGTAATTAGAGTGACAGAGAAAAATGCCCGCAATTTGCGAACTTCGATTTTCGCGGTTATAGGCCAGGCTCAATCAGAGCATGTAAGCAATAAGGATTAATGTTATAAACAATCTTACCGTATCAATGCCAGCCATCAACATTTCATTGGCCATCAGGATAGCTACTCTTTCGTCAATGGCAATCAGTTTCTCGAGTATAGACTTGTCTTCCTCCGGCACATCACTGCCTCTCTCTTTAGCGAGTTTCTTAGCTTCCTCTATATACATTGCGCTTATACTGAAATACAAAAATAACTACATATGACATTCCCAACCCAAATTCCACCAGTTAGTGGACATTGTTATGGTTTTGAGTTAATCAATCAATCAATCAAATAAAATTTTCTAAAAGCGCGGTTGTCCACTATCATCTTAAGTACGATTACTGCCGGCCTAGCCAAGGTTACAATCGCTATCGCTTCGACATCGAAAAGCATTATGTCTCTCTATCACTCTTCTATATTAGCGCGACAGTGACAGTTGCGTTTCGATCGCTACGGAGCGTAAGCGATTGACATCTTGGCTACGCGGCCTGGATAGACAGTTGCTCTTCGATGAAGGAGAAACAGCTTTCCTGTGTGAAGTCCCCAATCCGTATTGGGCTAAGTATACTTATGTAAAAGGTACAGGAAGGTTCATAGCAAAAAAAAAAAACAGATTAATTAAAAAAATACTTACTCCCATTGCAAATCATAAGTCTTCATAAGCTTTTTAAAGTTTGGTGTCGCGATATACTTCCACAAACTAGGTAGGAATTCTAACCTATAAGACAGCTCAAAAATATCATTGGTACACTTTATTAATTGTCTGGCAGGGTGGTCCTCGTCGAGGTCGTCTTGAAGACAGCCGAGTCTTGTTCCCAGGCTGACAAGAGCCAAAGATTCCAAAGACCACTTTGTTATTTCGAGGCCGAAATTGTTTTGAAGGTAATCGCCCTCTTTGCTAAGCCTTGTTAACCTGTAATGCAGAAATCGCACCTTACTTAATCCATAACTGAGCCGCAAACATATCTAAGAATGGTATATACTTATACCTTTCCACCATTTCTTCGGCAATTTCGCCCAACCCTGGAGCGTAAATTTTCACCAGCTTCGGTTTGAGTAAAGCCGGATTCACCTTTGTCCTGAAATCTCGCCATTGAGGTCCTTGCCTAGAAGCATCACGGAACAGGTATGAATATTAAAACCTAATAAGTACCCTTTCTTATTAACTTTTTCTGAGGGTTCCGCATATATCTTTACTTACGCTGACGTTAAGCCGAAATAACCGCCAAATCTCTCTTTTCTCAACACTTCTCTGTAATATTCTATGGTCTCGAACCCTGGCCTCAGTGGATTATATTCTTCTGCTTTGTAAACCTTGAACCAACCGAAAAAAAACCCTCTATCATCCTGCTTATTCAGAAACCATCACTAACCTTTATGCATAGATCTGCAAGTACCTATTAGGCCAAGCAATAAGAAGTTATAGAGGGAAATGCTAGGAACACAATTTTTGACTCCGTAGCTTTGTTTGGACTAGTTAAGAGGTGAACATATTAAAAGTCCCCGGCCGTAGCCCCGGTGCTGGGGGGTAGAGGGGGGAAAGAAGCTCTCATTTTTCGGTTTTTCACTTATATCTTGGAAACTTTGCGTCTTAGCGACATGACTACTAAGACAAACAAAAAGCTGATAAAATTTGTTACAAGTTTTATTCAGTCAAGTTTTTCGATATCTTGAATAGTTCTTGAGATATCCGCTCTTCAAAGTTTATTTAGGACTTTCAATTTTATCTTGATATCTACATTAGTGAAGCTCTTACGCCGTGTTTGGTATCATTTCCGTATAAATCGGGGGTGCTGAATTCATTTTTGGTATCACATTGACACCATTCCTAAGAAAAAACATATAAACTTTAAACAAATACCTTTTTTTTTAAATTCGTCTTCACGCTTAAACCGCTCAACCCATTTAATTGAAATTTGGTATACAGATATTTCAAGTCCCAAGACAGGACATACGATACTTTTTATCTCAATAATCATCCTTTAAAGTTGTGAAATGGAGTATGGGAGGAATTCAACTTCGTCGACGAAACTGAATTCCTGAGGTTAATACTGCTTAAGGTAAGGTTTGAAGTCATGTTTGGTATCATTTTCATCTAAATCACAGATGTATACCATCCTAAATTTCATCTAAACCGGTTCAGCGGTTATTGACTCCCCACACAAACTTCCACCCCACTTTTCACACCCTCAAAAGATGTTTTTGGTTATAAAAACTATCTTATGTCCTGTGTCGAGACTGACACTATTTCTATACCAAATTTCAACGAAATTGGTTCAGCGGTTTGAGCGTGAAGAGGTATTTAAAAAAATATGTTTTTTTAAATTTTGGTTTTACTTCGAAATAGTGTCAATGTGATACCATAAATGAATTCAGCAACCCCGATTTATACGAAAATGATACCAAACATGGCCTAACAGCTTCACTGATGTAGATATCAAGATAAAATTAAAATCCCTAAATAAACTTTCAAGAGCGGGTATCTCAAAAACTATTCAAGATATCGAAAAACTTGACTGGATAAAACTTGTAACTAATTTTATCAGCTTTCGGTTTGTCTTAGTAGTCATGTCGCTAAGATGCAAAGTTTCCAAGATATCAATGAAAAACCGAAAAATTCGACCTTCTTACCCCCCTCTACCCCCCAGCACCGGGGCTAGAGCCGGGGACTTTTGATATGTTCACCTCCTAACTAGTCCAAACAAAGTTACGAAGTCAAAAATTGTGTTCCTAGCATTTCCCTCTACAACGTTTTTTGAGCATTCATTTCCTGACCTACTATAGGTAGGTAATTGAGTAAATAAATATTTGATTTACCTCAGTCTGTTATCACTATTATCAGTACCTATCACCATCCTTACCTGTTCAAAATGTTGCGGCTCGAACAACACCAAAAGTGTGGCCCTCGGCGCGATACCTTCCAATCTCACAACTGTCCCATACTTTTTATGCAGTGTTTTTACTAAGTCATGAAATTTTTTCTTGTGACCAAAAGTACCTGTAAAAAGAATATGATATTCGGGTTATTTAAGGCCAGTCCGGGATGATCAAATCTACAGATCATTTTTAGGGTTCCGTACCCAATGGGTAAAACGGGACCCTATTACTAAGACTTCGCTGTCCGTCCGTCCGTCCGTCCTTCCGCCCGTCCGTCCGTCCGTCTGTCACCAGGCTGTATCTCACGAACCGTGATAGCTAGACAGTTGAAATTTTCACAGATGATGTATTTCTGTTGCCGCTATAACAACAAATACTAAAAACAGAATAAAATAAAGATTTAAATGGGGCTCCCATACAACAAACGTGATTTTTGACCAAAGTTAAGCAACGTCGGGAGTGGTCAGTACTTGGATGGGTAACCGTTTGTTTTTGTTTTTTTTTTGCATTATGGTACGGAACCCTTCGTGCGCGAGTCCGACTCGCACTTGCCCGGTTTTTTGTATTGTTAGCATCTACACTCTACAGAATATCTTTTAATTTAAGTAACACTCGTAACTTCCGGTTCAAACCTGGCAACACCACAAGTACACCAACAATTAGGAATTCCCAAACAGGCAATAATTTAGTATCACCTATTTTCAGGTAAGTACTTTTCATAGAAGTAAATGAAAGAAGTCATAGGTAAATATGTGTTTTCCCCGATGAAAACCGGATGAACTCTGCAAGGAATTAGCATTACTTATAACTGACATAACCAACTCCCTTCGGTCGTATTTTAATTTATCGCCACTCGTTTTCGAATTTCATATTTTTCGCACTTGTATCGTAATGCATTATTAAATTATGTAGAAAGCCTATACTTACCTACGACAGGTAAAAAATGATGCAGGCCACCTATTATAGGTAACTTAGAGATACCCGGAATCTCTTCAAAGGGTTTTATTGAGTCCGAAGCGACCGAAACAGTACGTATACTTTGATACCTACAACATAAACAAAACAGTATTAAATTAGTAGGTAATACCTATACTTACACTTGGATGTAGGTAATGTAGGTATACGTACCCACCATCGCCCACACAACTAACTGACAGTTCGTAAATCTTATTACAAAAGGCATTAAGTCCCCCCATGGACAGTTAGGAGTGTTGCTGTTTGTACCTACCCACAGGCAAGACATTACCTACCTAATGTGAGTACAGAGCTATAGCCGCGAAAATCGAAGTTCGCAAATTGCGGGGATTTTTCTCTGTCACTCTAATTACGCCTTCATTGGAGTAAAAGAGAAAGATCCCCGCAATTTGCGAATTTCGGTTTTCGCGGTAGCCGCTCAGGTCTATGATGTGAGTAATGTCCCTTGTCTTCATACCTGCTTTGATTTTGAAGATACAATAACGTACGTAATTTCTTCATTTTTCAGACTCTACTTTTAATCATTTGTATTCACTTCTAAAATACTTATAAACCGTGAATTCAATTCGTTATTAAAACAAATTTCTCAGCAACATGCACCTAGATACGTCTGAAGCCACTCTGAAGCACTACGTGAGTAGCATTAAAATAGATTGTTGGAGCATTCGGCATCAATAATTTTGACCTTGACGAGATTACCCGTTTTGACTGTTATTATCATGAGATACCTACTCGTAGCTACACGACGAAAAGTTGTCTTTTTTATCAATTAAATTTGTTTTGTTACTACCTATTTACTTTGTACATTTTATCGATAGGTGCATATTTAAGTGTACGTTAAAAGTAGGGATATAATATACGTAGTACTGTACGGTGTACTCGTATAACCAACGATTCATTAAGATTAAGCGCCTACTGCGATGTTCATAGCAATATGTTCCGGTAGTTAAAATTATACGTTGCTTACATTTATCGGTTATTTTTATTAAGGAATATTTTTGCCACGTCGTTTTTACAGAGTACACTTAGGGCCTTTAGTGCACTATTTTAGATCCAATCCGGACCAAGGCCTGTTCACTTCCTAAGAAAGTTATGTCCCCAAATAATTGCGCATGTGTGCGCCTTAAGCTTCTATATGTGCGTTGGCCTCCGGGAAAAAGTTGCGAGTAATAAAAATAAAAACATTTTTCTACAGCAACATTGCTCCCAACTCTGATTTAAATTATCACGAATTTTATACAATATTAATCATAAAACGGGACTTAAAACGCTTAAAACTTAATTACACGCGATTAAGTTTTATAATGAATATTTGCTTCCAACTGTCTTTATCAATGTTCATAAAATATATGGAGGGTAGGACGTCTACCCACCATAATAAAAAATATATTTGTCAATGACTCTGTCCAACTGCTGTGGTTAAAGTTCATAACGAAAATTTTATTTATTAACTCTTTAAATAATACATACAACGTGTACCGCTACGTACCACTTAAGACTGTAAGTCTGTACTTACCTACATGGATTACAGCAATGCACATAGAAAATGTGCTAAATGCGGAGCAATGGCTGTTGAAGCAGCCAGAGTGAAATTTACAACTTTAGTGGGTTCAGAAGGAACCGAGTCATAACGCATCTGGAAAGCGTATTAATTAACCGTGAAGAAATGTATGAATACAAGTCGGAAATCTGTGTAAAATGCCGTGTGTAAAGTGTAGTGTATCTGTGTGTAAAGTGTAATAGGTAGGCATGCCTAATGTTATTTGTATAAAAGGTACTGAAAACTTTGTGAATGCGCTTTATTAATGTCTATTTTTTTATTAAGTTGCCAGTTTTCAGTGTATATTTTTATATGTAAAACATTTTTTAATAAATAATATATATAATGTTATAAACATAAACATGCATTTTATTTAAATCAATTGATAATACCACAAACAAGGGGTAATATTTGCATCTTGCATATATTTCGTGATATGGAGATAACAAATATGTTTATCAACAGAATTACTACCTACCAATACCCGCCAGGCTAAACCGGTTGTCAACTTTAGTTCCATTGGTACACAAAGACGGCGCCACTAGTATAAACGTATAAACGGTTGGGGACATTTTTTTATATGGAGTTACCGTTCTTCTCCTAGTGAGTATTATATTCTTTGATCCGGACCCTAGGATTAGCACTTCCTAATTTCTACTATTTTAAAATAATGGTAATACAATTAATTCTGTATCAAAATATACCTTATGTAATTGCAATAAGAACCAACGTACCAGTGCGAGCAAAGTAATCAAACATGCGCAATCGTAGTCTAGTCGAACGCAGTCTGACAGTTCGTGTGAGGTTAATGGTCGACTCGCTCGAAATAGTTTTGATTTTGATAAATATTTGTATTCAAAATTCTTCTCAATCATGTAGATTCGCAACGTGAAACAGTAATACCCTTTCCATTTCAATATTATGTTGGTCAATAGTACTGGTGACAGGAAGTTAGCAAGGAAATATTGTAAATATATGATGTTTCTTTGTCATGAGAATAGTTTTTCTAATACTTATCGATCGATTACGAAAGAGCATTAAGCTTGTTTTGTTAAACAGTGTAACTGATTTTCATTAAAATAGCTAGAGTATACTATCTATATTTGCGTGAATCCATCTCGGCCGTAATAAAGACGCGTTAACTCGAGCTACGCTAACGAGTTATGTGTGAAGTGTTTACTCAACTCGATCTATTCACAGCCAGTTACATTTGCTTAAAAAAGCCATAAAGTTAAAGCGGAGATTCTGTGTCGCTACTTGGAAAGAGATAAAGGGAGGTGTGTCTTATGTGTAGCTCCTGAGGTCATTTCCATGTATTGTTGCTCTTTTCTGTAAGTACTGCTCACTTTATTTATTTACTTTTTTAAATCAGTTTATCTACCGGTAAATTCACGCACTATTTCACCTTTTAGTTTGTTTACTAGTAGTACAACTTAGTAGGTGTGACTAAACCTCTTACAAAAGTAAACATATTCTTTAGTACTTTAAAATAGCTTTATCCTAAGTAGTTTTAAGACAAATTAACAAATTCCTAACATATTTTATTAAAATGAACAATAATTATAATTGTATTTATAAAAAAAAACAAATTTTGTTTTTAATACCAATATTAACTATTTAAATCTGCATTATATTGACTATTTTGTTTAGTTTTAAAATCTATTAAAGTGATTAAGTTAAATAAATCAAAGTTAGGTTTTAAATTAAAACAATTGAGATACTAATTGTAGTATCCCGATTCCTACATTCCTGTACCGAGAGAGGAAAAGATGATTTAACTAGGCAAGAAAATAATAGATTGCATGTATTTATATTTAAAAAAAAATTCTACCTGATTACAAAATACTCACTTATTTACAAAATTCTTTATTTTTCCAAATATTATCATGAATCCATTCAGAATGAAATCAAAATAATACAGTACAGTATTGAATGCCACTTGATATTTGTGCTGTAAATGTGTAGTTATATATTATTATCAATGAAGGTTAAGTCTGATACTAAGTTCCTGTTAGGCTGATTATGGAAGCAATACATAATTATGTATGAGTTCTAGAATAGATTGCACTTCATAATGTAATTGTTTATTCATTTATCATTTATTATAACATAATACAACAATGTGCAAATGGTGGACTTATTGCAAAATATCATTCAGTGGAAAGTGAAAAGTTGATTAAATTAATTTAAAGACAATAAAAAATCTGGGAGGGAAAAAGTGCTTTTATTAAATGCAAATACAAAGAATTAAAAAAAAAAGAAATCTTCAAATGGACTGCGTTATGGAATAACGAACTACTTAGTTCATTATAACGAACTACTTAGTTCATTATAACGAACTACTTAGTTCATTATAACGAACTACTTAGTTCATTATAACGAACTACTTAGTTCATTATAACGAACTACTTAGTTCATTATAACGAACTACTTAGTTCATTATAATGAACTACTTAGTTCGTTATTCCATAACGCAGTCCAAATATTTGTCTGTAACATGTGACAATTTTGCTACATTGCCAATGAATACATTCTTTTTAGCCAAATATTGTGTTAGGTACATTAATAATCATAGTCCTACACATTGTTCCTTACAAATCAATTAACTGCTGGTATTTGAACCCTGAATGTATGGTCCATTAAACTTCAGGTAAATCAATCAATAGATATTATTTTATTGCTTACAATTTATTTTATACCAAAGTAAACAATTTCATTATTTTACTAAATCAATATGTATAGAACTATAATCACTCAAGACTTATAAGTAAGTCCCTGCATAGTTGTACTGTACAAGTACAAATTAAATTCAAGTTATGAACTCTTGTAGAAATAGAAGAAAGTTCCAAATTCAAAAGTGCTAAAATTGGCCCGGGTCTTATGAGTCTGGTCTTAAACCACAAACAAAACACTGCATAGGGTTTTGTTATCTCAATTTCAACAGAAACGAATAATATTGTGTCATAAGTATAATAAACTATGACACTACAACATTTTTAAATAGCACAACACAATTAAAAACTACATTATTCTGATTTAATTGCCTACATTCAATTAAAGGCAATGAGATGAGCGGGAGTCTGGTGGCAATCTGCCGGTGATTCACACATGACTGCATTATCACATACTAGCCAGCAATCAGGTTAGATTCCATGTAATAATGATGTAACTAATCATGCATCTGACATGTTCTAATGGTCATTCAGTTATAACAAATAGTTTGTTTTGAAATTCTAACATTTCCAGTCACCCATAACTCCCATAAGTGTTCTGCTAGTAAGTTTTGTTTTTGTTGTTTTATATTGTCTTTATTGTTTTGTTTTGACTACTAACTAAACTTGCTTTATATGTTTATGACCTTGTAAGGCCCAATGTGCATGATAATGTATACTGTGGCCTATAACCGCGAAAATCGAAGTTCGCAAATTGCCGGCATTTTTCTCTGTCACTCTAATTACGCCTTCATTGGAGTAAACGAGAAAGATCCCCGCAATTTGAGAATTTCGGTTTTCGCGGTAGCCCCTCTGTTTCAACCTGATTAGAACCTTTCACAAACTAAAAGTACTTTTTTATTTTGAGATGTTTCATTGCTTTCTCAAACAAACGAAAATCATCCCAATGTACTATGCCACAAGGTTTAAAATTAAAAGTAGTAAAATTATGTAGGGATAACATTTGCCACAAAGGACCATTATAGATCTAAATTCTAATGACAGAGTATCATATTGAAATGTAGTCACTAGTCATATTATGCTATGTTTCATTATGTTTATTATGTTATTGCTACTTATTTCCTTATATAATCTTTATATAACACAATTTACCTTCTATAATCAAACTTCCTTTTCTAGTTGATAAACTAACCTTGGCAGTGTGGCTTAAACAGAAATAATTTATTATTATTCATCAATTTATTCTTGACAGTAGGATTTCAGAGGTGCTGGTCGTCATTCAAATCTAATTCAAAGCTAATTTTGTTGCCTAGAATATAGTGCTAAACTTTCTTAAATAGGTAAGCCAGTATGAATCAAGTTCAATAGGTGTTTCACCACTGCTACACCCAGAATAAATTCATGAATGAATATCTTAGACAATATTATTCACAAGTTTGTTAATTCTGATTGAGCCAAACATTTGTGCACAGTATGAATAATCTGACCAAAGTAGTCACTGGAAAGCAATATTGCTGAAAGTGTTGCAATAAATTGTAGTGTGGGTTATAGCATTATTGCTTTCCAGCGACGGTATGCACGCATTTGCTGTACATTTGGGCACGTACGCGGCCCCACTATATTGGTCAGGTTTGCGCGTGGATATTAGAATACAAGAGATTCATCATTACTTTATTTTAGTTTCTGAAACACTGTTGGAAGTTTTATTATTTTTTATTCCAACACTCAACTCATAATAACTGTAATAATATAAGCAACATTGGCAGTATAAGCAAAGACATGTGAATAATAAATAATTAAAGACTGTCAATGTAAACAAAAAGTAGCGCTACCATGAGGTCTCTTGACTCTTTACGAGTGGTGGCGCCATCTATGACAATGGTCAGGTCTCACCCGCCAGGAAACTTGGCATTTATAAATATTTTGTGGCAAATAGACGTTTCACTTAAAAAACTAATGCAGATCAATACATGGTGTATATAATACATAATATATTATGTTCTGATTTGCGCAGATACACAAGCTGAATTGAACACACATGTTTACGTTATTTACAAACGTAAACATGTGTGTTCACTATACATGTAAACAACAAACATCCGTGTTTGCAATTCGTTACCTTTTCTTCCAAACATTTTGCGCAGGAAGCCGCAAATCATATTCCGTTGTTATTATATAGAAAAAATTAGATAGTTTCTTAATGAAACGATTTAAAGTCTTGTTTCGTAATAAAATAATGGTGCCAGAATCATAGAATAAACCCTGTGTGTTTTATTGTCAAAAATCCTTATTGAAACTGTGACTTTTTAGTTCCAAAATTTGAAGTTCAGGACTCAACTTGAGTGGTTTCGGATCGCGCGGCAGTTGCGCGGCATATCTCTTGTATTCTCATATCTATGAATTGTCGATTGTTCTGTATCACTCGGCTTGTTCCATTTGTCACAGTTCACGTTTGGGCGTCGGGATGGCGAGCATGAGTTCGACGCTCGTCGAGACCGTCTCTATAAACTACGAGGACTTTAACGAGAGCTTCCTTACCTGCGGCACATGTTTATGTTAGTACAAGTTTTTTTATTTCACCATAGACAAAGGTATGAGATGACGTAACTGGCCTATAGTAATCCTTATTTCATTGAGCAGGAAGGAGTAGGAAGAACCAATGACCTGCAGTACAAGTTTTTTTATTTCACCATAGACAAAGGAATGAGATGACGTAACTGGCCTATATTAATCCTTATTTCACTGAGAAGGAAGGAGAAGGAATAACCAATGATCTGCTAAGTGCGTTGCTGTTAATACAAATTGGAGCAATATGCTTTTTGGTCTGATTTTGACCGCTTAACTCAATGGCGTCGTAGCTGTATTAGGGCGCTGTAAGTGCGTCTTGTCTAGACTAGACTGGGTGTTATTGATTAGATTTTCAAACAGTGAGTCGGTGACGCTCGAACCAAACAAATGTATGGCGATATACAGCGACATCTAGTTTTGTTTTTAATCATTTAATCATTGCAATCATGTACAACATTATAAGTATACAAGGTACACACATATGTGAACATGAACCCGGACAGGGTATAGCAATTAGTTTTAATCTTATACTAAAATCTTTTTAAAAGCAGTCATACGATAAATAGCTCCAATATGTACACATTTTAATTCCTTTGAGTATGATATGTTTATAGTGGCAAACAAGCGTACGGACCGCTAGATGGTAAACGGTAATATACCCTATAGATGTGAATAGGACCGTTTGGAAGTCTTGTATTGGACACTTTTGAACAAAAAGGAATTCTGAAACCAATAGCGATATACATTTCCGTGTTTCTTTAAAAGATATACATTTTTATTTTTTGTGACAGGATAATAACGTACGACGTCATCAATCATACTAGTCGTCATTAAACATATCAAGAATAGATCAAGTATTCCGAAATGTTACATTAGGTGTGAAAATTCACTTTGTTAATTTAAGTTCAAGGAAATAATGCAGGCCCTTAGCCGTTAATAATTAATAAGCGAAAGCTTAAAGACAATGCTTCTTACAAGCCAAAGGTCTGACGTAATTTACTACGTCCAAGCCACACCTTATGTTTAAGTGTTATACAGAAATAACTCTGATGTCAAGTGGCTAGTAGTAAAATTAAAACTCTTAGTGTTGATTGAATATTAATGACCACTAAGCTACTACATACTTTATATGTATCATCATAAAGATATTTTGGGCAGATGTACTTTTAATTTCTTATCAGGCAATGTTTGAATTCCAATGTATATATAATATTGCTTTGATGGATTATAAATTAGACAATCACGAAGTTCATTTAGTCCTCTATCATTTAAATTTATCGATGCTTTTTGTTACGCGAATTCAAGTTTGCACACCACCTCATCCGCTCCATCTTGATTAAGATCTGTTTTTGCTTGATACTATTCAATGTACCTATTTTTTAATATCTCCCACACAAAAAGCGGCATCCTGCTAAGGAAATCAATCTAACATCATCTAGTTTTTGTTGGCTAAAACAAAAAGTAATTAGAACTGGAAAAGGGTTTTGATAAATAAATAATTTATTTTCAGGCACTTACGACGGCGGTGAACACACACCTAAGCTTCTCCAATGCTCACACACAGTCTGCTTACATTGCCTCACTCGAATAGCCGCCTCACAGACCAGAGACGCTGGTAGCTTCCGATGTCCCATCTGCCGCGAACTCATAACTATACCGAGAGGCGGGGTCCAAGCGTTACCACCCTCGTTCCTCGTCAATCAGCTTTTAGATCTAATGGCCCGACAGAGAAGAGAAGTCATTCCACAGTGTAGTTCTCATCCTGGTCGCGAGTTACTCTTTTGTGAGACTTGCGACTGCGTTTTCTGTCGACATTGTGCTGACGGGCCGCATAGCGACACGCCTTGCGACCACACTGTAGTACCATTCTCTATAGCGTTAAAAAGAATGTCAGAAATTCTACTCTATAGAGCAAATGAGTGTTTAAGTAAGCTTGGTTCAGCAAGAGATGCGGTTGCCAGTGAGTTGAGGAGGTTAGAGGCTGCGGCCACTGCGGCTGATGACGCTATAGACAGGCATTTTAACGAATTGAAGGCTGCCTTAGAGAAACGACATAGCGAACTAAAGTCGGCGGCGTCGGCCGCTGCCACACATAAAAGGAAGTTACTTGAGGAACAATTAAAATTAATAGACGCTGAGAAAACCAAGGTAAGACTGATTCAGATGTGATAAATTAAATACTGGCCCTATAATTTTGGTTCCTACTCTTTCGACGCGATCTTCTACCCTAAGTTAGCAGCGGGAATCGGGGGTGAACAGTTAGTTTCTTTGAGTAGCGATCATGTTGATTCCCCGTATTTGGATAGTGGATACGGTAACCAGAAATCAGGTAACGTTCAATTGTCATTTTCAGGTGGAGGCAGAATGTTCAGGCCTCCAACAGCAAGTGGAAGTCCGCGAAGTAAGCAGCCGAGCGGCAGCATTAGGCGCCCGGTTAGGAGACGCGGCGGCGCTGGCCGAGCCTCGCGAAAACGCTTTCTTGGCTGTGGACTTTGCCCATAACGATGCTCAGCAGAGGTTCGCGGAAGCACTGGCGGAACTTGGCAGAGTAAGAACCAGTACGACGTTTCCTGGCCTGTGTACTTTGCAACTAGGTAAGGATTTCATGAATATCTTCTAGGGTTTCTTAGGATTAGGGTATGGGTTTCTTTTAGGTAAGCATGTTCCATCCTACACTGCATCGGCACTTACCATCAGGTGAGATTGTGGTCAAATATTAAGTACCTTTTTCTTAAAATATATATAGACGAGATTTTAAAATTGCAAATGCGAAATTTATCTAAATAGTGCTGTTGCGAAAATATCAAATTTCTTTAGAAGTGTCATTGCCATCCTAATAGGTATATTTTATTATAACCCTTTAAACGAGCAATTCTTGTAATACCTTTAAACGAGCAACTCATGTTTATTTATATTTCGGGGATCTCTGAAACGACTCAAAAATTTGCTATATAGTGGTTTTCGGGGGCGATAAATCGATCTAGCTAGGTCAGCAGGGTTATCGGTATAGTCTCAAATATGCTTAATAACTATAATCAATGTGCCAGGAGATGAAGCTCAGCGATAAACTCGTTGGTTTCCAGAATCAGGGTGTGTTTGTGGTCTGGAAGTGAGCGTGATCCTCCGCACGGTGGATTATCACGGCGAGGCGCGCAGCACAGGTGGCGACCCCGTCAGCGCGGCCGCCACTTTGGACGATGCGCCTCTACCCTGCACCGTTACGGATCTCGACTCTGGTCATTACAGGTACCTATTTATGATCATTTTAGATTGGTTCCGGTTTCGGGGCGTTTTCTAGTACTATAAAGGATTCTGAGATCCTGAAGCGATCCTGAAAACCATAGGACAGATGAGGTAAAATGATTGGGTATTTGATGCGACACGACTATTTCTTTGAAACTATTTCGGAAGGAAGGATAGAAAGCAAGAGAGGCCAAGACGCAGTTAAATGGAACAAGAATGGAACAAGAGTCGAATTCAGAAGACAGAGTCGATCGGTGCCAGCTTTGGGCACTGCAAGCTTTAGTCACTTTTTGTTTTCTATATGAAATCTATTTCAGTTTATGATGAGGGGATTCCACAGCATGATTTTGAGCCTTATATCTTATATAAAACCGGTCAAAAATAACAGGTTTAAACAGTGGAAAGCACGGCTCTTACTTTTGAATTAAAGCATGATTGTTTATTATTGTGATGTGTTCCAGGATCACGTTACGACCTTGGGCCGCAGGTGCGCTGACGGTGCGCGTGCTGGTGTTCGCGCGCGCGGTGCGGGACTCGCCGCTGCGCGCCGACGTGGCGCCCGCCGCCGCGCCGCTGCTGCTGTGGGGCGCGCGCGGCGCCGGCAAGGAGCAGCTCAGCCAGCCCGTCGCCGTGGCCAGGTGTGTATACCATCATACACCGTGGGCCGCAGGTGCGCTGACGGTGCGCGTGCTGGTGTTCGCGCGCGCGGTGCGGGACTCGCCGCTGCGCGCCGACGTGGCGCCCGCCGCCGCGCCGCTGCTGCTGTGGGGCGCGCGCGGCGCCGGCAAGGAGCAGCTCAGCCAGCCCGTCGCCGTGGCCAGGTGTGTATACCATCATACACCGTGGGCCGCAGGTGCGCTGACGGTGCGCGTGCTGGTGTTCGCGCGCGCGGTGCGGGACTCGCCGCTGCGCGCCGACGTGGCGCCCGCCGCCGCGCCGCTGCTGCTGTGGGGCGCGCGCGGCGCCGGCAAGGAGCAGCTCAGCCAGCCCGTCGCCGTGGCCAGGTGTGTATACCATCATACACCGTGGGCCGCAGGTGCGCTGACGGTGCGCGTGCTGGTGTTCGCGCGCGCGGTGCGGGACTCGCCGCTGCGCGCCGACGTGGCGCCCGCCGCCGCGCCGCTGCTGCTGTGGGGCGCGCGCGGCGCCGGCAAGGAGCAGCTCAGCCAGCCCGTCGCCGTGGCCAGGTGTGTATACCATCATACACCGTGGGCCGCAGGTGCGCTGACGGTGCGCGTGCTGGTGTTCGCGC
This sequence comes from Cydia fagiglandana, assembly GCF_963556715.1. Lineage (NCBI taxonomy): Eukaryota > Metazoa > Arthropoda > Insecta > Lepidoptera > Tortricidae > Cydia > Cydia fagiglandana. Next base: position 9,501,717 of record NC_085944.1, on the reverse strand, counting down.
GCGCGGTGCACACCGGCACGCGAGGGACTCGTGGAGGTTGCTGTGGGGCGGAGGAGCCCGGCCAGCCAGTGGCTGTGGCCAGGTGTGTACACCGGCACGCGAGGGACTCGTGGAGGTTGCTGTGGGGCGGAGGAGCCCGGCCAGCCAGTGGCTGTGGCCAGGTGTGTACACCGGCACGCGAGGGACTCGTGGAGGTTGCTGTGGGGCGCAGGAGCCCGGCCAGCCAGTGGCTGTGGCCAGGTGTGTACACCGGCACGCGAGGGACTCGTGGAGGTTGCTGTGGGGCGCAGGAGCCCGGCCAGCCAGTGGCTGTGGCCAGGTGTGTACACCGGCACGCGAGGGACTCGTGGAGGTTGCTGTGGGGCGGAGGAGCCCGGCCAGCCAGTGGCTGTGGCCAGGTGTGTACACCGGCACGCGAGGGACTCGTGGAGGTTGCTGTGGGGCGCAGGAGCCCGGCCAGCCAGTGGCTGTGGCCAGGTGTGTACACCGGCACGCGAGGGACTCGTGGAGGTTGCTGTGGGGCGCAGGAGCCCGGCCAGCCAGTGGCTGTGGCCAGGTGTGTACACCGGCACGCGAGGGACTCGTGGAGGTTGCTGTGGGGCGGAGGAGCCCGGCCAGCCAGTGGCTGTGGCCAGGTGTGTACACCGGCACGCGAGGGACTCGTGGAGGTTGCTGTGGGGCGCAGGAGCCCGGCCAGCCAGTGGCTGTGGCCAGGTGTGTACACCGGCACGCGAGGGACTCGTGGAGGTTGCTGTGGGGCGCAGGAGCCCGGCCAGCCAGTGGCTGTGGCCAGGTGTGTACACCGGCACGCGAGGGACTCGTGGAGGTTGCTGTGGGGCGCAGGAGCCCGGCCAGCCAGTGGCTGTGGCCAGGTGTGTACACCGGCACGCGAGGGACTCGTGGAGGTTGCTGTAGGGCGGAGCCCGGCCAGCCCGTGGCTGTGGCCACGTCAGGGTATACCATTTTGGTGGCTAATTGGCAATTTAGGTGCGATGTCGATTCATCATTATCATCATATCACCTGAAAGACTGCAGTGGCAGACCCCTTACTACATGGATGTCAGTTGTTAAAAAGGATCTCTCCAATAACAATTTATATCCAACGACGACCCAGATACAATATCTCTGGAGAAGGAGGATTAGAAGAGCCGACCCCAATTAGAAATGGGTCAAGGCCGGAAGAAGAAGAAGACTATCACTGCTAGACATAGGCCTCTTCCACGGATCTCCGACCCGACGACCGGTCGTACGATCTAAAGCAGACCATCGATATCGGTCACCAGCTTATAAATCGTATACCTATCAACACAGATGATTAAGATAGTCTCGTAAAGAACACAACGTTACTTGTCTCAAAGAGTCTATTTAGATATCGGTATTATTGATGCGTGGTGGCTAGGTTTCCTTTCTTAAATTGTTCATACTTAAATTGTTTATTTCGAGCTTGTAATTATGCCATTGGATTAGGTATAAAAACTGTATACCGGGTGTGGCCTGTAATATGAGCAAAAAATTAAACTGTAGGCTGTACTTCTCATACTGACCAACATTTGTTCAGCGGCTTTTAAAAATAACTTGTGGTTTGATTTTTAATACACTTTAAATTTTATTCTAAGACGTAATGTATTGCGAATTTTGTTATTTTTAAGGCGTGACAAGCAACGTCAATGACAATGATATGGCGTGGCGATGGCGTCCATTGAAGATAATATTTATTTTGTATGAAAAATAGGGAGTCTAAATACTTCATAATTTTTAAAAGTTGTTGAACAAAAGTGTCACCGTTTGAGGAGTACAAACTGTGTTTTAATTATTTGCTCGTGTTACAGGCCACACCCGGTATAAGTATGTATTTATCCATATAAATATACTGTCGCCTAGCACCCATAGTACATAGTACCATCGCCCACACTGTTAACTATACATCGGTGGACCTTATGCCTTTTGTAATAAGGTCCACCGATGTGCAGTTAGGAGTGATGCTGTTTGTACACGCTTTGTTTAGTTTCTAATGACATTTCAAACTGTGTGAACTGTGGCGGATTTGCCCTAAGGCCAAATAGGCCCGGGCCTAATAGGGCGGTAAGATATTAGGGGCGGCAAATTGTGAAAAAAAATTCGCTCAAGCAATAACTCAAAATGTAGTCAATATGATGGGTGCTGAGAAAGGGGCGGTTACAGAGCCTGGGGCCTAGAGCGGCAAAGACTGCAAATCCGCCACTGTGTGTGAACGACTTTATCGTCGTTACCGTGTACTTGCTAAGCATATAATAGGTATGTATAATTCGCAGATGTCCGAAACGCCGCGAGATCTACGTGCTGGACGCGGGGAACTCGCGCGTGATGGTGCTGGACGAAGAAACGTTCGCCTTCAAGTCGCACATCGTCAATGAAGGTCAGTGTGTAGCTGTTTAGTCTTTTTTCTTGTACAGAAAACGTTCTAAATATTTTGGCTTGTCATATCACACTATTTTTTCTTTTCGCATCGATGTTTTCAAAATGTACAGTACCGGCAGGTAGTGACGGCTAGCGCTCTTTCTGTCGAACATTACACTACATTAATTATTTATTACAAAAAAAGGTTTAGGTTTTCTTGCACGACAAAGAGTCATAAGAAAATTGGCCGGTCTTCATAAGGAAACTGGGTTAGGGAGGTAAGTCTATTCCATCCTATAAAAATTAAACGGTCGCCCAAAAAGCCTACGCAATCGTTTTAGCTGGGACTTTTATCCAAATACGAATATAAAAACACTCACCACAATTATATACTAGACTGGACTTGACTAGTACGACGGGGTTGGTCTGTGAGTACGACACATGGGTGAAGTAAGGAATAAGATACCTACCGGAGTTTTACACAGTATTGTGTTTAAAATCTGACGTTTTTTATATTCTTTTGTAAATATTCCAGGTTTGGCAGGTCGCAGTTGTACAGGGATCGCAGTTACGGCTGACGGCATAGTCGCCGTCAACTGGCGGACGAGGACGCTCACTGAGGTATGTCATTAAGTATTTATAATACGGCACTTTTCCCTTAGGGCATCGGGTTCTATTGGCTCTGGATAACTATTTTTGCCATACCGCCCCATTATTTCACGATGTAAGTAGGTGTAGGTACCTAGGTACTATTTCACTCCTCATATGAGAAAAAGTGCTTTATTTTCTGTGCGAGGACCTGAATTGTATTTTGTTATAAAATACCACATTTGACTCCCTTATCATTTTGCTCCTATTACATGTTTCAGGTGAGCGTAGAGGGTTCAACTCTGCGTACGATCAAGTCGGATCGTCTAGTGGAGCCAGTGTGCGTGGCGTGCGACCCGAACGGTCGGCGACTAGCCGTCGGCGACAACGGCGCGCGATGCGTGTTTGTGTTCGACGCACGTGGGGCGATAGAGCGAGAGGTCAGTATGTCTGTTATCCCTTCAGGTGAGCGTAGAGGGTTCAACTCTCTGTACGATCAAGTCGGATCGTCTAGTGGAGCCAGTGTGCGTGGCGTGCGACCCGAATGGTCGGCGACTAGCCGTCGGCGACAACGGCGCGCGATGCGTGTTTGTGTTCGACGCACGTGGGGCGATAGAGCGAGAGGTCAGTATGTCTGTTATCCCTTCAGGTGAGCGTAGAGGGTTCAACTCTCTGTACGATCAAGTCGGATCGTCTAGTGGAGCCAGTGTGCGTGGCGTGCGACCCGAATGGTCGGCGACTAGCCGTCGGCGACAACGGCGCGCGATGCGTGTTTGTGTTCGACGCACGTGGGGCGATAGAGCGAGAGGTCAGTATGTCTGTTATCCCTTCAGGTGAGCGTAGAGGGTTCAACTCTCTGTACGATCAAGTCGGATCGTCTAGTGGAGCCAGTGTGCGTGGCGTGCGACCCGAATGGTCGGCGACTAGCCGTCGGCGACAACGGCGCGCGATGCGTGTTTGTGTTCGACGCACGTGGGGAGATAGAGCGAGAGGTCAGTATGTCTGTTATCCCTTCAGGTGAGCGTAGAGGGTTCAACTCTCTGTACGATCAAGTCGGATCGTCTAGTGGAGCCAGTGTGCGTGGCGTGCGACCCGAATGGTCGGCGACTAGCCGTCGGCGACAACGGCGCGCGATGCGTGTTTGTGTTCGACGCACGTGGGGAGATAGAGCGAGAGGTCAGTATGTCTGTTATCCCTTCAGGTGAGCGTAGAGGGTTCAACTCTCTGTACGATCAAGTCGGATCGTCTAGTGGAGCCAGTGTGCGTGGCGTGCGACCCGAATGGTCGGCGACTAGCCGTCGGCGACAACGGCGCGCGATGCGTGTTTGTGTTCGACGCACGTGGGGCGATAGAGCGAGAGGTCAGTATGTCTGTTATCCCTTCAGGTGAGTAGAAGGGGCACGCCCTGGTTACGACGTCGGATCGTCCAGTGGAGCCAGTATGCGTGGCGTGTGACCCGAATGGTCGGCCACAACGGCGCGCGATGCGTGTTTGTGTTCGACGCACGTGGGGCGATAGAGCGAGAGATCAGTATGTCTGTTATCCCTGCAGGTGAGTAGAAGCATAGAGAAAAAATACAAAGAGTGCTCACTCCATACATCAGTTTTTGTACGAAAACGACTATTATTTTCGTAGCCGACATCTAGCATCGAGTAGCGGAATTATCAGTTCTACTACTTGACAGTAGATGTTCCGACGACTGAAAAGTCTAATGCTACTTTTTATTAGCCCGTTGTATACGAAATGCGATTCTCAACCGGGAGAAATATTGTTCTTTTTTTATGAAATAGGAGGCAAACGAGCAGACGGATCACCTGGTGATAAGCGATTACCGCCGCCCATGGACACCCGCAACACCAGAAGAGTTGCAAGCGCGATGCCGGCATTTAAGATGGGAGTACGCTCTTTTCTTGAAGGTTTGAATGTCGTATGGGTCCGGAAATACCGCAGTTCATTCCACAGTTTGGCTGTGCTAGGCAGGAAGTTTCTGGAGAAACGCACAGTTGAGGACTGCCAACCATCCAAGTGATAAAGAAGGTGAAAACTTAGTGTTCGAAAACTATTTATTTTTATCTGTGTAATGTAATTGGCAGGTGGGCGGCGGCGAGCTGGGGCTGGTGGGCGGGCTGGCGCTGGCGGGCGACGTGCTGGTGGTGGCCGACGTGGCCGTAAGAGTTTATGATGCCAGCGGAGCGCTGCAAGCCACGCTGGCTCCCGTGCCTAAAGGTGAGCGCAGAGCTTTGAAATATAAACCTTATAGTACACTGTTTACAGTTCATATTTGAGTGGCAACGCTGCACCGTACGCTCTCGCGACTAGTCGTCACCCATAGCAGTGATACGCTTCATGCCTCGCTCGCATCCGTGCCTAAAGGTACGAGGGAATTTCAGCCTTGTGTACAGTGGTTACGTTCCATATTTGAATGGGAGCGCTGCGAAGCGTCCTGACTGCTCTTTACCGACAGCGGTGATTCGCTACAGGCCACGTTGCGACTCGTGCCTAAAAGGTACGAGGGGATTCGGATTTGAACATTACTTACGTTCATAGACTAGGAATCTATGAAGCAACCGGTGATGCCAAAAATGCGGGGGTGCGCGGGACGAGATGAGCGAAGTCCCGTGCCGTGATTGGTCCGTTCAAAGACACGGACGGCACACAAAGACACTTTCGACTCGAACATGGAGTAAAATTACCGTATGCGTGGCAGAGGGGGTAGCGCGACTATGCTCAACCTGGAGGATGTTTTGTCTGTGCTTACGTTACATATGGCGGCGCTGCGCTTGCTTCTATAATTCTACTTTACCACTGGTTTTTAACCTTTCAGTGATAAGGAATAACTTAACAAAAAATATATTTTGTCAAGGATCAGGAACTGTGTGGTAGTAATTACATATATGACAAAGCCAAAATAGGTTTATTAATTCGCAAGCCAATTAAGGTACTTCCAGGGACCACCAATGACCCCCAGACCACCTGTTAAGAAGTTAAGAACCACTAGTAATAAATATAAGTTACGCAAGAGCCGCTTGTCAGTGGAGCATAGGCAGAGAAATTCATGCTGTTTTTTTCTTATACATAGGTACTTATCAGTATTAGGTATTAGTATTATTACCCAAAACGGATATACTTTTTCTACTATAACTGACAAAACGTATTTGCCAGTCCGTATATCTTCATTTTTTATTATTTCTCGTCCAGGTCGCGGCGGCTACGGCGGCGTAGCGCTCGAAGAATCAGAATCAGGCCGCCACATAATATGCATACGTTCAGCGCGCGGCCGCCCCGCGCTGCTAGTGCTCGAGGCGAGCGGCGGCCGTATTCTGGCGGCTTGCGAGCTAGCTGACAAGAAACCTAGGCGGGTCGCTGGGCTGACGCTGCTGCCTAACAAGAGGGTTCTGTTGGCGGATCTGGCAGGAAACTGCCTGAGGCTGCATACTTATTGGTGAATGGTAAGTAAATGCTTTATAAACGGGATAAAAGCTACGAGTAGGGTTAGCGCCTATTGTAAGCGTCTCGGCCTTCGCCTACGTCATCTTATTGTTCAGAATCAGGCCGGCACATAGTAGGCATATCGAAGCGAGTGGCAGCCGTATTCTGGCGGCTTGCGAGCTAGCTGACAAGAAACCTAGGCGGGTCGCTGGGCTGACGCTGCTGCCTAACAAGAGGGTTCTGTTGGCGGATCTGGCAGGAAACTGCCTGAGGCTGCATACTTATTGGTGAATGGTAAGTAAATGCTTTATAAACGGGATAAAAGCTACGAGTAGGGTTAGCGCCTATTGTAAGCGTCTCGGCCTTCGCCTACGTCATCTTATTGTTCAGAATCAGGCCGGCACATAGTAGGCATATCGAAGCGAGTGGCAGCCGTATTCTGGCGGCTTGCGAGCTAGCTGACAAGAAACCTAGGCGGGTCGCTGGGCTGACGCTGCTGCCTAACAAGAGGGTTCTGTTGGCGGATCTGGCAGGAAACTGTCTGAGGCTGCATACTTATTGGTGAATGGTAAGTAAATGCTTTATAAACGGGATAAAAGCTACGAGTAGGGTTAGCGCCTATTGTAAGCGTCTCGGCCTTCGTCTATCTTATTGTTCAGAATCAGGCCGCCACATCATAGGCATATGGAAGCGAGTGGCAGCCATATTCTATCGGCTTGCGAGCTAGCTGCCAAGAAACCTAGGCGGGTCGCTGGGTACACAACACTAGGTACACTCACCACACGGGATTGATATGCAGGTGTCTTCAACAAGGGTTCTTGCTAAATTGGCAATTGTATAGTTTCTATAGTATAAAGTATTGAACAACCAATTTAGCTAGGAGTGCTAGGACCCTAAATGGCGCAACAATCGCGGAGCGTGGTATTTCTACTATAAAACGCACTACAATTTTACTCCATATTATAATTACAATGTATAATAATTTAAATGGGATTCTTTATTTGATTATGTTGTCATCGTAAAACTATTTTTTTATTTGACCAGATGTAAAAGTGTGTATTGCGCGACAAGTATTTTTAATTACTCCCATAATTTAGGTAATTTAATATTAACAGCTGTTCAATTATTCAAATTTTCTCATTTCAGAATGGAAAGGTGAAATAATGGAACGCTTCATGCTGCCATAAGGCGTATCGTAAACGAATTTCATGCTAGTCGAATATTGCAACGGGGAATCGAACTGAAGGCCATACGCGTGGGCGGTACTCGTACCAAAGTCAATAGTCGCCGCAAGGCTTCTATCTTATCCACAGACATATATCTAGATAGACGTCGCATCGCGATTTGTTATAAAGCGAGAGGACAATTTCAAAGATGTGTGAGCCTCTTACATTAGGCACTTTTACATTAGGCTTATAATTTGCTTCTCACGGCGAGTTTAATGTGACCATTCACCGCTGACGGAACTGAATGTGCCCTAAGCAATTTCTATCGAATCTGATATAAATTAAGGTCGAATCTAGTCAGAAATTAATAAATCCGTAAGAAACGCTATTTGAACATAAAAACCACCGCTTCACACACTGAAAAGATTAAAAGTAAGTTCGACTACAAATATGTAATATGTGTTCCGTAGAGAATGTTCATTAAATGACTCTCAAAGTAGGCGAGTTTAGGTGTTCTACTTAGATATATGTCTGTGATCTTATAATTTACGATGTTCTTTAGTACTTACAGTATTTATTTACGTATTAAGTCGATTAAGTTTTTCACAATCATGTCAAAGTTGGCGAACTGGTTTTTTTTTGTTGGTCCTTTAACTTTTTGGTTTTTAATATATTTGGCGTATAGTGATAAGTATTTATATGATTATAATTATAATCTTTTAAAAAAATATGATATTTAAAAGCTTCGAAATATTGTTACTGGCGTTAAAAATCTCACTTTTGACTAGTCATTCAACGGTGGCATTTATTGTTGTCTAAATTATGACACTATTAATCTCGATGTGGGTAGATATAAATTGTCTGCTCAGCACAAAGTCATGACAAGGGTGGTGGCAAATTGTGAGACTGAAAAATCAACTCCCTGTTAAAGAGAAGCGATTAATCCATACCCTCAAGTTCGTAATTCGATTCCAGATACTACTAACTACGGCATTCCTGACTAACTATTGGCCGCCATCTTTGAAACAAGGTTTACGTATTGTGCGTTAATAATGCGAATAATGATTAATGCTACTAAACGCATGATCAGTAACGTTATTCGTTGCTAAGATCTGACATATTACTATGTATGTAGTAACATTTATATTTTATTTTTACAAAACAAGTTTCATTAATAGCTATCAAATTCAGACAGTTAATTCAATTTGTATCGTTAAAAAAACTAATAATATTTTTTTCTCCTATAAGCCCCGTGCATGAACTATAGGGGGCAGCATAGGAGCCGTCAGATTTTTGGCGCGAGGCGTAGATGTGTCGTTTATGCTTCCGATGCAGCCCACAAGATGGCAGAACCTACTATGCACAAGGAAACGTACCGACGAGAACGGTAGATGGTAGCACTTGCTTTGCACATTGTGCACATGTGTTTCCGATTCAGGCCACAAGATGGCAGACCCTCCAACGTGCACGGTCCCTATATGTTTATGATGGTCGTATTTGTCTAAGCCTAATAACGTCAGTGTCTGTCTCTTTCAATCGTGTGGTGTTAAAAAGTGACACTTGTTTTATCACGTGGATAAAGACATAAGTACATAATACAACTGCTGGTCTGTAATTTCTATAAAAATAGTTAGTTTCTGGAATCAAATTATAACTGAGAGTATACTTTCCTAATTATATATTATTTAAGAACAAAAATAATGGTTAATACTTATGTGTGCAATTTACCATGATCCTTTCTGATGTTCAGAATTCTTAGTTTTAAAAGCTTTGCGCACGATATTTTCCTATCAGATATTATTAAGTAACTATCAAATTTTGTATCAACAAATCAATATTCATCTAATTTTTAAATTTAAGATCGTTTTCACCCTTTACTAATTTGCATAGTTTTACCACTTTATTATAAATTTGCTCAATGAATACGAAAACACCATATCACGTAGTTGATGCTTCCATTTTGCTAGTTTTAGATGTTAAAGCATTCATTGTAAAAATAATTAAAAGGAATAGAAGATCTGTAGCGTTTGTTGGTAGTGTAAGTTTCTTAAGAAACGGACACTAAGATTAGACTACGGTTTGATCCTAATATCGCCATAGTCGTGAAAGTAATTTGTCTGATAAAGTTATAATTTTACTTCATATCAACAAAGAGAATTTGTAATAGAGTTACTGTCATGGTAAGTTATGTAGCTACCAGTGGCGGCGCGTCAAACATATCCATAGGCAAGCCGGGGCTAATTGGCTTATACTTATTGCGTAATTATTTCCTTTACAACTCTGCTCAAACATCCAAAAACAGGCAAGCCGGTAGGAATCGGCTTTTATGGACGCGCCGCCACTGGTAGCTACAGTACATTTATTGCCATCTTTCGACAGAAGATTAAACCTGTTAGAACGCCAGTTGACTTTGATCAAACAGTTTTATCTTCTGTCGGAAGATGGCAGTAAATTTACAGTGGCTACATAATTTACTTTGACAATCCGCTTTATACACTCTATTCTCTTTGATATCAGTCATATCTCCTTAACATTGGGATCAACTAAAGCAAGGCAATTTCTTCGCTGTGGCGCTAAAAGGATTAGACGAATTTCATAAAAGTTGGAGTTGAAAGTGCACCATTTTCCTATTATCAGTATTGTTACTATAATTTTAAACGTACGACCTAATAATTTAATACAAAGGTGCCAGAATAGCGTCTGTCAACTACTACTTAAACACCAGGTACACTATTAGAAAAGTACGTAATCTTTACTACGCAAGTCACTTAAGATAAAAGCGTGGAAGCCTGCTATTCTGACAAAAAAAATGGACTAGTGACACAGTTACCACCATCTGTTAGTCACCTTCTAATATTTACCTTTAGATAGCCACGCACGCAATTATAAACTTTAATTGAATGGTTTAAGGTTCATTTTGTACTGTAACCTTTGTCGGCTATAGCCGACAGTGGCGGTCTAAGGGCTAAACGCTCATGGGTCAAAAGATAAGACGAAGTTATATAACAGCCATTTATCTTTATAATTTAAGTGCAATGTCCGAATTATTATGATTAGTTTAGCTGTAACTATCACCCAATACATGTGTCGATTTCATCAAGAGAATGGAAAGCCATGGAAATGACAACATTGACAATATCAAGTCATATTTTGACTTGTAACGTGATATTAATGTAAAGCATTTAATAAACACCGAAACAGTAAGAAGTACACGAACCGTGGACTGCAACGAAAAAGTTTTTTGAACAACCTTTGTAAAACACTGATTTAAACTTTCACGATTATTAAACATTATCAAACTGCACAACGGGACTTAATCGCGTATTTAAGTTTTAAGATTTACCTCCGACGTTTCGAGGACGGCGTTGTCCCCGTGGTCTCGGAGAAGACTGGCTCAAGTTGACATCAACATCTTCTAGCCGCGCTAGTCTTCTCCGAGACCACGGGGACAACGCCGTCCTCGAAACGTCGGAGGTAAATCTTAAAACTTAAATACGCGATTAAGTCCCGTTATGCAGTTTGATAACCTTTGTTAATCTTTCAATAATAATTTTGTGACCGACATGTATTCATTATCCGTCATTTTATTTGTTGATTTACATGATATTATGCTTTTCTTTCTTATTAACATGCAATTGTTGCTTACTCTTTGTGTAGTCCACGTGCAATATGGTAATATGTAATATTTGTTTAGCCGATACTTTTTACACACCAACCGATACTAAAGGGGCCTACAGATTACCAGTTCGCCGGGTGATATCAGCCTGTCAGTTGTTAGGAACTTGGCGATTAACTGACAGGCTGATATCGTTCGGCGAACTGGTAATATGTGGGCCCCTTAATGTCTAAATTGTATAACCTTACAACTCACAAATGAGATATACATATTTGCTTTAGTTGTGCCTAAATGAATTTCAATAATGTGTTAAAAGGACTTTTTTTGATTGGCGTTTTTTTCTCAATAACTAAAGAGAACATGCATATCGAAAGATCTGGTGGACTGAACATGATAATTGATAAAAAAAAGAGTTGTACAGCTATTTGAAATGTCATTCAAGTTGTAACAATAAGTAAACTAATGTATTACAATATGAGGCTTTTATCTTTAACTAGATTAAGTCAAAATATTCATAATAAGAACATGTAAAAGCGATTATTAGAAGAAGTTCAATCATAATAGAAAAAGATATCAACACCCAGTAGGATTTTCACATTTACTGTTAGAAATTATGATTGTTTTGTACAAAAGTTACTGTATACTTTCATAATTATGTCGATTATACGGCTCAATACATTTGAATCAGGTTTGGGGTTGTAAAGTACCTTGATCATGGACCAACTACAACGTCTACAACTCTTCTAGTGGCAGCGACCTCTTGCGGAATACACTATACAGCCTACAGCCCGCTGAATGACAAACGCCATCTAAGTTTAATACAAAAAAAAATGTTTTCTTACGGGGTACGCTACTCAATATGGCGATCGCTCGTCCTTATATAGGTTGGTCCAAGCCTTGATGAAACAACTCAATTATGGCATTACACAAAATGGCAGATTTAAAGTAATAAGGCACGTAATGCCAAGCAAAAGGTTAGGTTTTGGCTCATTCATATTTCGATGGAAAATGAATACTGGTCTACAGTTTGTACAGTGAGTGCCCCAGCTAAGAACCCACGATGCCATACTTAAAATACGAGGATACTTAGGGCACTGACTGTACATTTAAGAGAACCCATGGCAATGAAAACTGTGTATAGAAGTGACCCCATTTTCAATGCTTATGAGTACCTATATAAAATGGCATACCCTTTTCAGCGCACTTGTATGCGTGGGTATTAACCTTGACCATCTCACATTTTGTCAAGCTGAATACATTTACAAGCCAAAACTACATAGTAAATAAATTTGAATGGCAGTAATAATGTTAAATAGCACGCGTGGCTCGCTTTCTCGCTACCTTACATGAACTCAATGTTTGTGGCTCAAACTATTGATGTGTTTATAACAAAGCAAATTATATAACAACCTATTACAATTTGATCAATTTTCTTTAGCCACATGACAGTGGACGTCAAAAACAAGTAGTCATTTTTCGCCTTAAAACGAGGAAATATGGTGCAAAAGTGTTTACATACTTTTGACGTCGACTGCACCGATGATCAATCGTTGTGAATTGCTTTGCTATCTTTGAAATGTATATTTGAATTGTCTTGAAATGTATAAAGTAAGATCTAGTCTCAAATAGTGATCACACTACATTTCCTTCTAAATAATGTTTATGGTGAAGTGTTTTTTGTCTTAATCTGATGAATGAGACATAGATTACATACAGGGCAGTACACTGTATCTGTTTTTAGTTAGGTATTAGCGAAATGAAGGATAGCACCCGACTGAAATGACCTATAGGTTAAGATTTCTCATGATACCGCCTAAAATTGGAAAATATCTAAGATACTATTTCTTCTAGTAACCCATAAGTGCCACAAATATTTAAAACCTTTCCCATTTTATATTGAGAGCTTTTACATCTACTGCGGACGTAGTTGATGATAAAAGGCAGCCAGTATAAGTTTAATATATTCCTAAAATCTCCAAGTATCCTCCAGTAGAAATATCCAAATACCTATCCTTCATTGCAAAATATATGTAACGACTTTGTGGCGCTTATAGGGCAAGAAGGTATTACACGGCAAAAAACTGGTACATTATAGAACTAAAATATCATGCGACCAATAAGCATACCTAAATACGAATGTGTATAGGTACGAGTATACACATTAGGTCTTATATATAAAAGTACCCGTTTTCCTTGCTCAAGTATAGATACTGCAGGACCTATGTTTAAGTGAAAGTGAAAATTAACTATTCAATCGCAAAATATTTAGGGACTATGGAAATTCGAACCGAGACTTTATGAGAAGTAAATGAAATAACTGTCTAAAATATTATTTTTGTACTAAATGATTTAAAGTTCCTTTGTTTCTATCTGTCCATTGTTATCTACTGCTAAATAATGTTACAATAGAACGTAAAAGGCTGTAGTTTCGGGAAGTATTGTTCGTGTTACGACTGTAATACCATTAATAATCAACATACAAGTTAGCTTGTACATGTATGTATATTTGTTATAACTTGATAATATGATAATATACAGTGAACCTCACCCCTCAGTCGAGTTCTGTCAGATTTAGCTCGTGAGCAAGATCGAGTTTCTATGCAAGGAACGGCAAGCAATGTCAGAATAACACTGACTATAGGCAAAAATTCATTAATTGTGTAAAATGAGGAAACTTAAAGGCAATTTCGTGCTTCGAATTTGACAACAGATGGCGCTGCACGGCTCCGTACATTATATTATGGTAACTTTGGTTGTCAAAATTTAAATAAATAAATGCAGTAACGGCGCCATCTGTTTCGGCTGTGAAACTAGCGGGCACTTTTTCAACTTAGATTTCGCCTCTACTCGTATGTCAATCAATAACTCTGCGTTATAAACCATACTATGAATCTCTTTAATTTGAGCGTTATTAAAAATTGCGTTAAAAGTACGTTAATGAAAAAGATGTTACTCCTGATAATCGTTGTAAAGACGACGGTTCAAAAAATCTTATTGCACCCAATAAAATAATAGCTATCTTCATTATAAAAAATGCATTTAAAATACGTCATTTTGTTGTTTCTTAAGGTGTGAAATGTTTGATATACTTTTTTGTGTGCTACACAGACCTTATTATTTGCAGGGCATAGTCTCTTGCTAATTTTTTCGGGTCATATCAAATGATGTAACATAAATATATCAAACATCTAACACCTAAATAAATTTATTTCTAATAGCTCCTTCACACTGTTTTAGACTTGGTTAGTTAATAATTCAGATCAAAGTTAAAAGTTATAGACGAAGTTAGTTGCACCGAATAGCATTGAGGTGGTGTGAAGGGGCTAAACTTAGTGCATCCGTCACAAATGCATCTGCCACTGCCTTGTAACTCACCAGTTGGTCCTCTTAACCTTTTGACCGCCACGCTCAGCTGTAGTCGTCATCCGAAAGAAGGACGCCAACAACGGCTACAGCCGACAGCTTCGCCAATGCATTAGAGACTTACGCGGGACTCTGTAAAGTTCAATTTCGCTTAAATAGTCGCGATCGCCTGGCGTCCACGGCGGGGGCACGTCATATTCCTTCGCCCTCTGGCGTTCAAAAGGTTAATAGAAATCACAATATACACTTAATGTTAAGGCGAAATAGATCAAAATTGTTGTTACGATAACCTTAATATAAATACAGTTGCTACAGCAGATTGGTACAAAATATAAGATGTAACAGAAGCATATGAAAATAATTATTTTTATGCCATAGCCAAACAGGTATTTAGATTGGTAGTGAAGAGTACTTGTTAATTAAAAAAAAAGAAACTATTTTGGCATCAAGAATATTTTCTAATCTATTAAAATTAAAGGAATTGAGTAAACGCACTGTTTATTTTAATGTCAAAGCTCTTTGTGTTTGTCAGAAGCTGTGAAACTGTACTTAATTTGTAAATCACGAAGTATCTCAGTATACTTGTTGTCACTTTTGTGAGAGATGATGACGTTAATAAATCCTGTAAAGGTACATAATGACTACGTTGTTTTATTTTGTACATTTATAGTAGGTGCACATAGGGTTGGGTTTTGTACATTTATTAATAGTTACCTAACTATTAGTTAGGTACTTATCATGAATTCATCATCGTAGCCAAAAAACAACTGAATTTGCCTGCTTCTTTATGCATGCAGTTGGAACTAAACTTTCCAGCCCAGTCCTTTGTTACCTATTTTTCGTCTTCGTAGCGCTACGCTCGGAGCCGATTCCAGCGTTTTCCCGCTTTGCAGAGGAAAGCGACTACGAACAGAGAAGCGATTACGAACTGTTTATTTATAATAAACAGTTTTTTTTTTAACAGAGAAGTCGCTGAACGGCACCCAATGTGTTATTTTATTGTAAAACACTAGTAACCTTTTATATCTAATACCTTTAAACGAGCAATTCTTGTCTAGGTGTTTCTTGTCTATATATTTCGGGGATCACTGAAACGGCTAACGATTTCGATGAAATTTCCTATATGGGGGTTTTCGGGGGCGATAAATCGATCTAGCTAGGTCTTATCTCTGAGAAAACAAGGATTTTGAGTTTTTATGTTTTCCGAGCAAAGCTCTGTGTCCCACATATATTAAATTATAAACTGAAATAAATGTCATAATATACGAAAGAAAAAGTGACCAAAGCTCCAGTGGACGCTAGTTCGATTCCAGCCCTGTCCGGCGGCCTAGGTCACTTTGTTTCGTATATGATATTTATATTTGAGCTACACTCATTGCCGCACTTCAACTATAACAGACATGCGAAGTCTAATATAAAATCGTCGCAGCAGGCACATTTTATTTGATATCTCAAACCTAACCTAACCCAAACCTGGTTTATATAGTTAACTGCGATTATATTGGATTCTATGTATATAACGTAAATAAAAATCAATGCATTATTAGAATAACTTTATTGAGAAAATAGAAACATCAAGACTCAAATCTCCTTAATGACTGTTTCGGGACTTGGTAGAGTCGAGATGGCAGTATAATACCATAAATAAATGCCTTCTCTATTACCTAACCCTGTGGGCCTCGGCTCACAAGAATAAATGACAAAAATGTTTGTTGCTTATAATATAAATTTTATAATGTTGAGGTCTCAAAACATTGCTTCGAACAGCAAAAATCACAATAGTACCTACCTACTAACCTGAACGCTACTAAAATTTGGTTGTCGTTTTATAAATATTCAATACCGTACAAGCTATCACAATCATGTAAGGGGTTCAGTACATAGTTAAGCTACATTTTGATTCCTGTGTAAAAAAAATGTCATACATTTATAGGTAATTTTCGATATACAATGAAGTCGATCAAAGTGTAGTGTTACGTTTCCCTGAAAAACTCTTAAGATTCTGATTTTATGGTATTTAAAACCCAACAAATAAATAAATATATATATATATATATCTGCTTTTTCACGCACAGTAATCGTCCAGTGATAAAACTATACAACCGTGAAATTTGCGTGTAACACTCATTATTCGACGTACTAATAAGTCAACATTAACATGGTATTTATTAGACATTTGCACGCTAATTGAGAAATTTTGGTCTTATATATGTATTATAGGAACAACTTTATTTAAAAATAGTCTTTAGTCTGCCAAAATACTTATAACTGTACAGTACTTAAAACAAATAAATGTTTTATTGGAACTTTTTCACAACTTATACACCGTACGACAAGGACTGTCAGAGATAAATATACGAAATAAGTTTTATTTCAATATGTACATTAAATAATACAATATGTGTCGGTTGTACATTAAGGACCTTCTCGCTGATCACAAGAGACTTATGACCGTAGCTGTCTGTATAAACAAGTCATTGCGGTCGAAGATCTTAAATTACATAGTAACTTTAAATAACAATATGATGCCTCCCGTGATCATTCGATTCAATTATATAGTTGCCGCACATTACAAAACAGTTTAAAATGTTTGAAGGTATCTTCCAGTTTTCGAGAAATTACAAAATAAACATATATTATTCCCAAGAAATACTAAATATAATTATGAAATGCAATTGAGATCAATTGAGATCTCTTGCTGTTGAGTCGGCTGGTCCTTGGTGTTCCGAGGCGAAGGTTTTTGTGAGGGATCTGGGAAAACGCTTGCGGGATAGGGGTTGCGATCCTAGGTCTGGTTCGTACCTGGTCCAGCGTATATCGTTGGCTATTCAGCGCGGGAACGCCGCTGGTATTTTGGGGACGTTTGTGCCGGGTACTTACCGGATTAGGATATAGGTTTATGGCTTGTTATTGTGTTGTGTATCAATTTTCTTTTAAATTTGACGATGCGTGTTGCGGATGACATATGTGAAAGTATACATTTTATTTTGACGAAACCTGAGGTGGATGAGCTATCTGTATAGTGACGAAGCCTGCGCTGTGGATCTGAAGGTACTGCTATTATTATGTTTTTTTTTGTGGGTCAATAAAAGTATTGAGATCATACCTATTTTTGAATTACAAATTAACATCAATACAGTTACATAATACATACACTAAAAATTTACCAATAACTGTGTAAAATTATATAAAAAATACTTTTTGTGACAATAAATGCAATAGACTAAGAGAACTGGGTAGTAATTCCAATTGCTTTTTAAGCACAGGCGAGTCGACTGCTCAGGCACACTAAAGGGGCCCACTGATTAACAGTCCGCCGGACGGTATCGGCCTGTCAGTTAGAACAAAATTTTGACAGTTCCGAACAACTGACAGGCCAATACCGTCCGGCCAGTAGCGTGCCTAGGGTTTTGGAGTAGGGCAAGCTGAAAGATATGTTTTCGTAATAACTGTCCAATCTTCACTATTCGGGGTCAAATGCATCTGCTAGCGTGACGAGGCGAGCTAATCATAGCGCACGTCTGCTACGGAATGAATAATGTCATTTTGTATTTTGTTAGACAAATAGCTCGAGCTTGGTTTGTCGCTTTGAACATGTTTTTCTAGAACGCCGTCATATTTTGATAGCAACGATACAAGTTCCAAAAAATTGCCCCTATTTAATGAAGTGTTTGACTCATCGTGTCCTCTAAAAGGAAGTTCTTGCTGTGCTAAATGGCACACAATATCGACTAACCTCTGAAAAACACTACGATTGTTGTCAACACGCATGTTATGTTTTGATATTTCTTCTGATAATTGTCGCGACAAAGAGGCCTCGATCCTTTGTTTCCCAAAATTGCTAAAAGAAATCACTGCACACATATGTTTACCGGAATTCATGTGCCTCTTTATTGCTCCAGATAAATTATTTAAATCGTTATAGCCAGAAGTATTCCAAACGTTAATATCGTTCGAAAAAAATATGCAACACCAGCAATACATCTTATTTGTATGGGAACAACCAACAATCCAATGAGTTTTGTAGACGGCCCTACAGAAATTTCTCTTACGCGACTGACTTGACTGAGAAATACACAAGTCGGGTGTTGGTTTTGCCGCGGAAATTAGGTCCCGTTTTTCGACAAAGGTCAAAGACTTTACCTTGTTTTGGTTGACTAAAACGTGGACGCATTTCAAACCGTCACAAGGAACCACTTCTTGATCCATTGTTAACACTTATTAAACTAAGCGCCACAACGATGAACAAATTCACATTCACTATTTAATCAAATTCACTTAAACAAACTTTCGTTACTTTCGACTCGACCACTGACTCGGCTCAACTAAATAATAATACACTTGAAGTAAACGCGAACGCGCGCTGTGCGAACTTATGCAGCTAACTTCACACAAAATCCAAGCATAAATCGTCTTATAAAATTGCTATACATACCAACAAATAGTTACATCGTTCTTTGACGGTTTGTAGGCTGATAGTGCCCAGAGCGGGACGAAAAAGCAAGCACGGTTGCAAGCCAACGAGTGCGAGTTCGAGCAGGATAGCTAGAACATCCTCCGCCTGATTTAGTTCGCGCGGACGAGGCGCCACGCCGCGGCATAATTTTGCAACACGCTCGTGCCGCGGTTCGAGGCCGCTGTGGCTTGAATTTAATAATACGGGTTCGTTTGGCGCGCGATTTTCAAAATAATCTTTATTGATCTTATCACTACGTAATTTCGGTAAGGCAATTAGTTGCCTTAGGGCAAGCCCGGCTTTTGGGCTTGTATGGAAGTCCCGCCACTGCGTCCGGCGGACTGTTAATCAGGGGGCCCCTTAATACACTCCGATGTCACGGTTAGACTAGTTCTAAGGCCCAATTTAACTCGTGAAAGTGTGACGTAGTTACTATATTGCTACCTTTTCTACTTAGGGGCTATTCATAAATTATGTCATTTCAAATTGGGGGGGGGGGGTCTGGACTGAACATCGGATGATGGTAGCATGACGTATAGGAGGAAACGGGGTCATACGAACCCATGATTTTTGGATGATTTTAGGGGGGGGGGGGGGTCAAAAATCGTGAAAAATAAATGACGTAATTTATGGACAGCCCCTTATACAGATGTAGTGCATAATTATTTTCCATCGTATTTTCACGAAAATGTACGAACGTGTCTTGCTATTTCAGTCAGTCTCGGTAAAAAAAGTACTGATGTTGACTGAAACTAATTCACAAATACGAACGTTTCCGAGAAAATACGATGGAAAACAATTACGCACTACATCTGTACCTAAGTGACACAGTCGCGGCAGAACTGAACTAACTGAACTGTCAAATTTTGCCATTCGTCTTGTCACTTCATGGTTACTGCCCTATTCGAACTTTAAGATACGTCAGCTAATAGATCTTGAAACGATATGGATTAGATGTGTCAGTGTCAAAAGTGACATTTTTCTTTGGAGAAACGTCACATTTGACACTGGCATATCTAATCCATATCGTTTCAAGATCTATTAGCTGACATATCTTAAAGTTCGAATAGGGCCGTTAGTCGCGGTAGCCAACCTTCAGATACTTTCTCAAATCAAATTGGGAACCCGGGCATCCGAATCACCTGATGCTCGTTAGCAATGGCACACGTCATCAAGGGTGATATTGGCAAAGCCGACCTACTTCCCAAACTTTGCAAGCGTTTCCTTGCATTCTTGTATAGTTTTATTCAACCGTTCCGTAGTAGCCGACGTCTGTCTCGTGGCCAGCAGACGGGTGCAGCTGTCCACCGTAGTCTGATACCCGCATACGTTGTGGAGTATCCTCACCGCTTTTTCACCGCAGACGAATAGGTACTTCCCGCTCGCGTCGAATTTCATGTGATTAATTAGTCCTGCAACAGAAATATTAAACTTAACACGTATTAAAGCATATCTGCCGTGATTAGCCCATGGTTTTTCAATGTAATTAAATCTGTAATGCATGGCTAGAAATTAGCGATTATGAAAAGGCAATAAATGTAATTGAAAGTACTACTTTATAGACGCGATTGCCATTCATTGATTAGTTTTACGCCTTTTACAATGTCACAAGACGCATAAGGTGCAACTAAGTAGTTGGTAGGTATGTGAAATGTATTTATGTACCTATGTGAATACTATTGTACGTATAAAAGACAGGTAAAAATGAAAATCGGAACAAAATAAATACAATATACAAAGGCGAACTTATTCCCAAAAGGGATGTCTTAGTCAAGTTATTTATTCGAGAGAACAAGATATGAACCCAACATTTTAAAGTTTACATTTTAAACATTTCTTCCTAGTTAACTTTGTGTACATAAGTACAGTGTATTAAAAAAATATAATGTAACGAAATTCTGGATACAAAACAGACACATAAAAAAAAACATTACGTCTGCTGCCGCTAAACCAACAGAGTTCGTCCTGGCATAAATGTATGTTATGAATGACATAGTTGTGACACAAGTGCGATGAAAACACTTGTGTTGTGTGTAACTTTCGTTTCATTGTCTCCATAGGACACGACATGACATAAACATAACAAGGCGAAGATAATCCGTTAGCAATATTCAAATAAGCAACTTTCGCTTGGCAGCCAAGAGACATTAGGCCAACTGTGTCGTCCAACGGTTTCTATCGAATCGACCGAATGGCGTTCTGGCCAAATCTTAAATATCGAAGAGATGACCGTTTTTGAACGAATTTCAAACGAAGACGAAACATTCTAAAATATTTAAAAAAAAATTGCGTTAATACCGAAATAATGTAGTAGGAATATATCAAATTTAATAAGATTATGTGGGAGTGTATTTGATGAAATTAATATATGATATTGAAATACAAAATTTTGCTAGTAAAAGAGGTAACACTTGCACTGCGTGTGCTATCAAAATCGTTGCAGACTTTTCTTGGTCTAACCCTATATACTCGTATGTTTTTATCATTATTTAATAGTAGTACTTCATGTTTTTTCACACGGTTAGCGTTTGTTAATACAATACAAAGAATCACGGTTGTTGTCACAATGAACCCATGCAACGGTTAAATGTAATAATAGACTACAAGTAGGTACTTACTCCAAGACAACGACCAAAATATCAAAGATATTAGAACAGGCATTTAAAAGGCGACCAATTATAATAATTTAGATAAATAGACGAAGTATGTGACAATGTTATTTACTACTGATTTTGTCCCCTATACTTAAACAATACAAAAACACAAGCTAATAGAACGCAAAACAATTATCATAAAAAACCGGGCAAGTGCGAGTCGGACTCGCGCACGAAGGGTTCCGTACCATAAAGCAAAAAAGAAAAACGGAAAAAAAGCAAAAAGAAAACGGTCACCCATCCAAGTACTGACCACGCCCGACGTTGCTTAACTTTGGTCAAAAATCACGTTTGCTGTATGGAAGCCCCACTTAAATCTTTATTTTATTCTGTTTTTAGTATTTGTTGTTATAGCGGCAACAGAAATACATCATTTGTGAAAATTTCAACTGTCTAGCTATCACGGTTCGTGAGATACAGCCTGGTGACAGACAGACGGACAGCGAAGTCTTAGTAATAGGGTCCCGTTTTACCCTTTGGGTACGGAACCCTAAAAACTATAATGTGGGCTCGTATGTGTACTAATTGCAAACACTGAGGACAGCTTTGTGCCCTTCCGTCCGGCAAGGCAAGGACGTCTTTATTTATTTTGTACTTATTGTATTGTGTACCCGATACGTCCTGGCCGTCGTTTTTCAATCGCTGCCCGAATGCTTGGAAATCGGGTGGGAGAACCATTGTAACGTGACCTCCGAGAGGTGGCAAACTAGTTGTCAACGATTGGAAGAAGCTGTCAAGTACTGGGGCGTTTATTTTACGTAAGTACACTATCAAAGAAAAGTTCGCAAAACAAAGGAAGTTAAAACCATTGCCGTTTAACAATCCTCCGAGATACGAGTGATTTCTTGTTTTTAGGGTTCCGTACCCAAAGGGTAAAACGGGACCCTATTACTAAGACTTCGCTGTCCGTCCGTCCGTCCGTCCGTCTGTCACCAGGCTGTATCTCACGAACCGTGATAGCTAGACAATTGAAATTTTCACAGATGATGTATTTCTGTTGCCGCAATAACAACAAATACTAAAAACAGAATAAAATAAAGATTTAAATGGGGCTCCCATACAACAAACGTGATATTTGACCAAAGTTAAGCAACGTCGGGAGTGGTCAGTACTTGGATGGGTGACCGTTTTTTTTTTTGCTTTTTTTTTGCATTATGGTACGGAACCCTTCGTGCGCGAGTCCGACTCGCACTTGCCCGGTTTTTTATTCCGTCATAGGTCATAGGTATTGAGGTTCACGGCCACATGTAGACCGGAAAGTGCCGGCAAACAGGACTTACTTCAGTGTCAAACTGAGCGCGTAAGGTGCATCGGGATAATTTTGAAAATGGTAAATACCTACATATAATACTAGAAGCACTTCATACTTTAGCAATACTTTTACTTAATCTTCTTCATACTTACTCTTCTTCATCTTGCATACTGTTGCTACAGATAAATTGCTTCGAGTTTAGTTACCCCGCTTTTGAAGTTACCCACCAGTAGTTAGTTTTGAAGTTAAGTTTAAAGTTGTGAAGTGAGTGTGAAGTTTGAAGTGCATGTGTCATTCGGCCTAAAATAGTCAGTTATGCCTTGGAAACTACCCAATGTGTCCGGCTTGAGGCTCAGAACTTCAACAGAGAGTTCACCGTAAGTTATGGAGATCTTAAATGATGAATAGATTATGTGAAGTTTGTTTAAAATGCATAAGCCTGCGCCCGGATTTAGGTCCCTAGGCACTTGGTCTGGTACTTAGAATTTAGGGGGGGGCCTTCTCCATCTCAAAACCATTGCTAGGTTGCTGGGCCCCTAAACCCGTGCCTTGTGGGCCTAGAGGGAAACCCGGCCCTGCATAAGTGTACTTAACTTACACTGGTTTATCGAAGCCTGCGGCTCGCCATTGTTCATAAGCGATTGTAATATTACCCCTGATAACGTAGGATGAGATATCGACGTCGGCGTAGGCATAGATAACGGAGCCTTGACTGCTCGCTCAATAAATGCAGTCTTCCTATAGCCTCGAGAGTTAAAAATACATACAAACGTTATTGATTTTGGCCGGGGCTTCGACTGGAACTGAGTTAATTGGTTAATAAATTACTTAGGAAAATTTAATGGGAAAAATCCGATACAAGTCTGATCATTATTTTGTGGGCGATATCGTTATGATATGCATGGAATGAAGGTAATTAATGTTTTATGAGTTACTTACTTATATTAAATACCTGATCTGTTGGAATTATCTATTTTTTTTTCTAATGAACACAATTATTTATAACGAATCAGAGTGACATTCCATTTCCAACTGCAGCTGCAATACTGTTCATTTTACTATGGAAACGCGTCGCTGTCATTGTCAATTTCCATAGAAAATGAACAGTATTGCAGCTGCAGTTGGAAATGGAATGTCACTTTCAGTTTTATAAGGTGGCGCCACCATTCATCACTTAGCTAAGTTCTACCTATAAATACCTACCCTATCTATACCTATAAATAAATATGTAGTATGAATACACGAAGGATTAACACCGTAGGTAATTTATTATGTTTACTTGTTAAAGTACTAGACCGAAATCTAATGTATTGGACACAACTTTGGGAGCAAATCTAATTATTTTTATCAAATAGTTTTTAATTAGGTAGTAACACTACTATATATAAAATATAAACTGTTATAAGGTAAACATATTAGTGCTCGACATGCTCCAATAGATGACACCTTGCTGTCACCTCTATTGACAATGACTTAAGTTTCAAGATGACACGTACTGGGACCGCGTCGAGCACCAGAACGTTTACCTTAGATCGTCGTCGTAAATTTAAGAGTTGGACTCTTGTCGGTGTAGCTCTCTCCATTTGACTCTATCCAGGGCCGCCTCCTTGATTTCCTTATACGACATTACAGCTACCTTTTCTTTTATTTGTGTTATGTAGCTTATCCTCGGCCTTCCCCTTCCTCTCTTGCCTGCAATCTTTCCTTCTATTATGTTATTTATAAAAGCGTCATGTCGTATAAGATGACCAATCATTTTCCCTCTCCTACTCTCTATTGTCCTCAACAATTGCCTTTTCTCTCCTACTCTTTTTAACACTTCTTCATTTGTGATTCTTTCTGTCCATTTGATCTTTTCCATTCTCCGCCAACACCACATTTCAAACGCTTCTAGTAGTTCTCTGTCTTTTTGTGTCATGGTCCATGCTTCGCATCCATACAGCGCTATGCTCCATATAAAACTTTTAATGAATTTTCTCTTGGTTTTCCTCGATATGTTTGCAGTCATTAAATATTTTTTATTGTAAAAAGTGTGTTTTGCTAAGCCTATTCTAGATTTTATGTCTGGCGTACATCTTGAGTCTGCTGTTATGATGCTGCCTAAATATTTAAAACTAGTGATATTTTGAAGTGGAGTTTGGTCTATTACTATGCTTTGGTATGGTTGTAAGCCTGATTTAGATGTTGTTAGTACTTTCGTTTTGCTGATATTAATTTTGAGAGAGAATTCTTTAAATATGCTGTTCATTGTATTGAGTAGCAGTTGCAAATCGCTGTGTGTTTCTGCGACTGAGGCAATGTCGTCCGCGAACCGTATGAACTTTATTACTTGGCCATTGAATTTCACTCCTACGTCGGTCGATTCCCAAATTTTCTTTATGGCAACCTCTATGAAAGCGTTGAATATGAGTGGGGATAGTGGACATCCTTGTCTAACCCCTTGTCGTATTTTCGCCCGAACCTTTTCCGATGCTAGCTCTATTACGGTTTCTTGCTCTTTATAGATTTCGTGTATTATCCGTCTATCTCGGTAGTCTAGCCCTATGTCCTTCAATGTTTTCGTCATCTTGTTCCAATCAATCTTATCGAACGCTTTCTCTAGGTCCACAAAAGCGATATGTGTACTTAGTCCTAGATCCATTCGTCGGTCTATTATTTGTCTTAGAGCTAGTATGGCCTCTCTTGTGCCCTTCTTTTTCCTGAATCCGTATTGATCTGTACTTAAGGTGCTATCTATTTTTCCTTCTATTCTATTTTGGATAATTTTGAGTAATATTTTAGATACATGTGAGATCAAACTTAGGGTCCTATGCTCTTCGCATTTTAAGGTATTGGCTTTTTTCGGCAAGGTCACAGTTTTGGTGAGTTTGAAGTCTTCCGGTATTTGCCCTGTGTTATATACTACTTTTGTCATTTCGAATAATAAGTGAAGTAAGTTCTCGTTAGAGTATTTGATCAATTTACCTTAGATGTCATACCTATAAAGAAAAAGTGACGAAGCTATCCAGTGGTGAAGGCCGGAACGAACGCCGCGTCTTTGGCTAAAGGGATAGCTATCCTGATTTCCGAATAGTTTTCCTGACATTCATATTACAATGTTTTTGGATTAATTTATAAAAAAAGTCTATCAATTCAAAAATTACTGATATTTCGTGTTCCGTCCCCATTCCTGCATTCCTGACAAAATACCAAAATTCCTGACATGTCAGGAAAATTGCTGTCATCTGGTAACCCTAATCCGGGCTAACGCCATGAACCCTCGCCACTGGCGTAGTGACGACACTCTTTATTTTCTTACTTTCATTTCTTTATAGCAAACAGTTACAACATCTATTTCAGTTTATAATATGTTGTACATGACAACAATATTATTTAGAAACGCAACCTTGTATAGAAATTAGAAACTATCAGACTTTAATAATATATCGTTAATGAAATTGATCAATATCACGCGATAGTCCGAGTGCAAGCAATAACATAGATGACCTACAACAGGTTTATTTATACCTATACGATAATTATAGTAAAGGATGCGACCCAATGCTTTTCTTATAAATTACCATATGGTTTATGACTTCCTACATTTTCAGGGTTGTAGGTAATTAATAAAGTAGTAACTAATAAGTAATAATGACATGCGGGCATTGTTGCATTGCCTATATGCAACAGTCTTGCATTGTTTACTTGTTACATTAATTTATATCCAAAGTCTAAGAACCTATGCGATATTTATAGTAAATCTAAGTACCTACAACTACATGCATATTATACTCGTGCAGTACGTTACATTTTGTTGATATTTCCTGAAAACCTGGCTTATTTGATTCGCCTAAGTAACAAAACGTGACCGGAACATTTCTAATTCACTAAATTCTGTCCTTCACTACATGTTCATGACTTGACATTCTGATGAGAGTCGAATAGGCTTTCAGCTGGTAATATAAGTAATAGTAATTTGCTGACTCCTGGCTAAAATGTGATATGCCTACTGAATTTTTAATACCGATACTGTAATACATATGCAAAAACTGCGCCTATAATATTCACCGCCACGCGAGTAACGTTAATATTTTGAAAAACTTATAATTAAAGTGGTCTATTTTTGCCGTTCGAGGTCGCGAGTGCTCGGTGCTCGAACTTCGGCATTTACTCTATTCTTACTACTTATACTACGTAACGATTTCGATCTCATACGCAGATTAACGAGTGTTTTGTTTACATATTGATATAAATTATTACGTGCTTCGTACTTCACATTTGCCTATTTCGTTGAATATAAACATCATTAATTTTATTCGGGATAACCGTACTTAATAGTTACAATGCTTAGGTACGAGTAGGTAAAATAATAAAATCTGAACTTTTAAGATAAAAACTTAAGTTTTTTTACATACATCGTTCCTATTGTGAAGGAGTTACAATGTCAATTCGTAAGAACTGGTACAATTAGCAGAACTAGCTAAGCGAGCAAAGTGATCATAAAGTTTTGTGCACGACCTTATTTTAATTTAGCAAATGCGTGTCGAGATGGTTAGACGGACGGAGTGGGTAATCTGTTCCCTTACTTTTGCTCAAATACATGAAACAGTCTAAGATTAAGATGGTATCTGACATTTTGCGTGTTTCATTGAGCAATATATTATACAGGCAACTGTACGAGGTATATACTAATCTGTCCATATCTTCATAAAGTCTACGGAAGTACGGACTCGGCGCCAGCTCTTTTGAGTCAGTCCGTAAATAGGTTACGTTAATATATATGCATTATGTTCCCTTCATCTCAAACTTGGAAGTCGGTCCGATATCTAGAATTATTTATCATGTTTACGCAACGCTTACGTATTGTATGTATCCACTTAGAACATGTATACTGTACACGTGTACCGTGATAAAACCACCTATAATAATGATTGTGATGGGAGATACTTCACTTAATAAAATTGCTAAGTAATGACATAGTTGTCCACGGGGGATTTTGTAACTATTCTTGTAAGTCGAGTCGTAAATTACTTTGCACACGTACTCTTTAGACACGAAAGGACAAAAACTCTTTTTAATAAAATACAACCAAGAAAATATTTTAAGCCTTATCTTGCAGGAGCTAAATCTATTCGGCAACACATCGGCGCAGGTATTTTAAAAAAAAGTTTGTCATCTGAACTTTCAACGCCAAGGGAAACTAGGCGCTATTAAGATCTGCTCCGACATTTTTGTTTAGTCGAATGGGGGCCCCTTTCACAGTGAACTGTGGAACGAAATTAGGTCTCACTCGATAGACTTATTAGGCACTTCAACCAAAAATGGTATACTTCTTTGGTGACTGAACGAGACGACCTTTTTAAGTCAACGCTTATGCAAGAAAAATACACTCTTACGCTAATAACAAAACTTAAACCGGTGACGCGTTCTTATATATTATACAGATTGGTTACAAGAACATGAGTTGACGCAGATTCAAGATTACACGAACTTTACTTAAAAACAGGCCCCCCATAAAGGATTTTTCCTTGTTAATGTTGTGATGACTAGTCAGAGTCCTAGAGGGAAAAAACATATACATAGTCCGTGTGAATATTGTGCAAATTAATTCGTAGAAAAGTATAAGTCAAAATAAATGAATGTTAAGTAAATCTGGGTATAAATTGTTTTGGAAAAATACATATAAAATTTATGTATAGTCGACGTCCACCTTGATAGGAAGTAGGGATATTTCTCTGCTTCTGGAGGCTGGGCCCGATAGGACGCGCAGTGTAATAACGCCTTTAATGTCATGTATTGTCCTTTTCTTTCGATCTTTTAGTAAAGAGTAGAATTCAACTTGATCTTTGAAGTCTTTTATAGTTTTGAAATGAAATGAATCAATATTTCTTCTTTTTTCGTCTTTGCGCCGTGACTTAAAATCGTGACCAATCGCAATGTCGCTACATATGACACGGTCAAGGGCTATGTGAGGTGCATTTACTTGAAAGAAGAAACTTTCTTGATGTGACAGACCACCTTGAACGCGATATGCCCTCAATGGATGCGTTTACCGTCGATATGGTTTAGCATATTTTTTTCTAAAGAACTATAATGTTTTTCAAACTCGAAGGGTAGGATGGCACCTGTCATTTCAATACAAATTAGCATAGTCTAATAAAACATGGTCTTCTCTTCCCAGAGTGACACAAGCCTACGTCACAATAACATGATGGCCGCTATACTATACAGGGTGATTCAGGAGACATGAGCAGGATTAACACTGCGCATTTCGTAGATTATAAGCAACTGCTTCGTATCAGTATTAGTGAGGTTAACGTGAATTTTCTAGTCGCGTTGAAAAAAAAAGTTAATAATTTATTTTCGACATGCATGGTCACCCTAAAATTAGAATACTAAAGTACCGATATTCTGTGTCAAATTAAATGTCATCACGGTCTGGTTACTTTTGGAAAGTCGTATCTCACTCAAATTTGACAGTTTATTTTCTTCGTAATCAAAATGCTGTCATTACGGTTACAGAGGTTTTATGTTTATTAATTAGGTCTTGTAGGGTGACTATGATTGTAGAGAATTAAATTTGCCCTCACCAAAAAATAAAAAAATAGGAATAAGTGTGGTTGTTTCACCTAAATACGACGGTGATCGATCAATTATCAGTTACTGAGTGTGCAGGATTAGTCCTGCTCACGTCTCATGAATCACCCTGTATATAGCGCTATCGCATATTATCATATAGCGCTGTCGCATGATGACGTAGGCTTGTGTCAGTCAGGTGACCTAGAAAAGACGGGAAGAGAGTACCAGGCGGAGTATATTAGTAGTTTTTAGGCGTTTTTAGGTTATAAGTTATATGGAGATGACAGGTCATCCTACCCGTCGAGTTTGAAATCTAGACACGCGGCAGCGTGTCAAGCCAAGTTCAAAATATAGGTATTATATATCCTATGCCTTTTTCAAACTGCTCCTTTTCGGTCGTTAACAATTTGGATTAAATATCAATGAAAAACCGGCATCAGGTAGTACGTACTTTAGAGGTGCCGCCTTGCATATTATATTACGGATCATTTTAATACTGACCACAAAGAATTTTTAATTTGAAGACCTGAATAATGACTAATCACCTAACCTACTTTTGACTAAAGCGTTAACCAGTGACAAAGTCGAACGTTGCACAACATCGTTTTCACTAGTTTATTATGTGAAACTATAACAGGTTTTGGCAACATAATACGCCTTTCAAAATAGTTAATTTTCTAACTCGTCTCGCCGTCGGAAAGTAAACAAAATCAGCCAAATTAATCCTTAGTAAATAATACGCCATATTAGAAGCCAAATACAAGATAACATCATATAATATATGTATTAACGTTCATGTCTATAAAGTTGACCAAGCGTTTTTTATTGCGTATTACTTACGTCACAAGAAAAAAGATACGAGTAGTGACCTCAGACAAGCCTCTTTGAGATGATCCATGACCATGACTAGCTTTGCTCCATTAGATTTGAGGAATATGTTTATGAAGATAAAAAAATAAATACGCTTTGTAATGTAATTTTAGTTTATATAGACACAGGGCAATTAAACGTGCTTAAACGTATGCTAATTCGGAGCTTTGTTTATAAAATAATTTATCATCAATTCCTTTAAAGCACTTTTGCTGTATTTCATTGCAAACTATCGCAATCATGTCAAAGGTTAACATTGAGGGCACTACTTGAGGATAAAAAATAAGGAAGTAAAAATTAATTGTATACTTTATCCATTTCATGTCGATTCAGTACAAAAGCCTAATTAAGCTAATTTGACACTGCATTAGCAAAAATTTACATAGGTATAAAACATAGACTTCAATGACAAACGGTTTCGGTTTATAATACCTATAAGTAGTTCATAAATTTTGATAAGTCGTTATAAAGAGTTGTTGCCAAAACTCGCCCTAGCTGATCTGCACAATTACGACAAAACATTGATTTATTGCAATGGAAATATAACCGATGTCATATTTTTTCATCACATATACACAGTAGATATATTCTCATCACACTATAAAATCTACTGTATAATCGACTATACATTCAGCATATGAACCAGATTAAAAACTTCCATGTGAAAAACTAGGTCACCTAGTTTTTTCAATACCAGTCTTAAAATAAATCGTCAATTATTCAATCAACTTTTTTTATATTATTCATAAGTATAATAACAATTACGGCTGTTTTGGTATCTTGCATCAACAAAAACTCGGCTTTAATGGCCGGTTGTTTAGTTGGATTATACAATAAACATACATTGAACTACATATGTATATATGTAACAAAACTTTGCTGATGCTAACCATTCGAAGCGAACCATTTTATCCGATATGATTGTATAGAATCGATGAACTAAAATAGCAAATACTCGTAGCTAGTCTATCTAGGTATCGATTTTATACCAAGAGTGATGATTAAATAATCGAGTTAATGAAGGAGGTTGGTGCATACCTATACGTGACGCTCGTGTGATTGCATGCATAGGCCCAGTGCATGAACTATAGGGGGCAGCATAGGAGCCATCAGATTTTTGGCGCGAGGCGTAAATGTGTCGTTTATGCTTCCGATGTAGCCCTGTAAGTACTATGCACAAGGAAAGGTACCGACGAGAACGGTAGATGGTAGCACTTGCTTTGGCAATGTACATGTGAACATATGTTTCCGATTCAGGCCACAAGATGGCAGACCCTTCAACGCACACGGTCCATACTCTCAAAACCTAGAGGATTTCACCTGCTGGTCAAAAAAGTTAATTTTACTGAAATACGAGTATATATCAATATACCTACCTATGCCAAAAAACCGGGCAAGTGCGAGTCGGACTCGCGCACGAAGGGTTCCGTACCATAATGAAAAAAAAAAACAAAAACAAAAAAAAGCAAAAAAAAAAACGGTCACCCATCCAAGTACTAACCCCTCCCGACGTTGCTTAACTTTGGTCAAAAATCACGTTTGTTGTATGGGAGCCCCATTTAAATCTTTATTTTATTCTGTTCTTAGTATTTGTTGTTATAGCGGCAACAGAAATACATCATCTGTGAAAATTTCAACTGTCTAGCTATCACGGTTCATGAGATACAGCCTGGTGACAGACGGACGGACGGACGGACGGACGGACGGACGGACAGCGAAGTCTTAGTAATAGGGTCCCGTTTTACCCTTTGGGTACGGAACCCTAAAATGGAAAGAGGGAAGGAAGAGTAAATGCAAAGTGGTTTCCTTTGTATACAAAAGTACTAAGGCACGCGTCGCAAAAGATGACTGTGTCATTTATTTCGCCGGCGTGTGCAGTATGCGCGTATTTGTGCGGGAAGTCGAAGCCAATATAGTGCAATATAGTGTGATTTAGCCTGAAATAGGAAATATCCTTGGCTCGCAAACTGTTTATAGTGTTTATATGCCACAGTGTGATTTCAGTACGCCAAAGCTTCCTCTATTTGCTATAGTGGTGCGTCATAATCTAACGCCAAGCTCAAAATGAACTATTCTGCTTATATTATCACGTAGTTCTGTTTTGAAGTACTTAAAGTTTAACATAACTTGAAAAGTCAGCGACTTTAAGTCGATTTTTGTAAGATTTTCCCTTAATTATGAAATATTTATTATAAGACTCAAAATCCGGCAAAAATTGCAACACTTCGGCTTGATGCTCGATGCAATAAATTGATTTCTTGAGTCAAGTTTCCGATTGTCGATATACCTTAATAAGGTAATCCGTCGGTTTGCTGGTAAATATTGGTACAAACCGAGGGCCACGTGGTCACGGCCGTTTACGCCATCACATTTACGTGTTTGTACAAAACATACGAGGCTTTGTTCACGGCTGCTTTAAGACCGGAAAGATCATGCTAAAATTATACCGCATACAGTGACCTGGAAATAATAAAGACTGATAATGTGAAGACAAAGTAAAATAAAATCAAGACTAGTTATTTAGATGACGGTGGTCTCGGTCTTATAAGTATAACATAGCAAGCTCTAGTGAAACTACTTATTTTAGCAAGGCATATGATTCTAGCTTTGTATTCCTTTGATCCTTTGTATTTGTTACACTGTGAACCCCTACAGCAATTGCTTCAATGACAACTTGACAAGCTTAAAACGCTTACAATTAGCTCAGAATAAGTAGGTAATAGTATTGTCATATCATTAGATAAAAACCGGCCAAGAGCACGTCGGGCGGGTTATCCGCAGTTGGTCTAGAACGCAAAATGACTAGTGTGTTGTTTTGCCTAAATCGCAATTAGTCTACATCGCAAACGGTCTAGAACGCAAAATGGCCGAATATGTTTTTTCCGTTTTATCTTAACGCGATGTCTTTGCTGTTTGGTTTGGCCTTTGGCCATTTAAGATACCTAACGAACCTAACCTACCTATGTAAAATGTGGTCATATAAAAAGTGGGCATTTTGCGTTCTAGACCGTTTGCGATGTAGACTAATTGCGATATAGGCAAAACAACACGCTAGTCATTTTGCGTTTTAGACCATCTGCGGATAACCCCGCCGGGCTCGTGCCATGCTCATCGTAGGGTCAGGACCTACAGGTAGCTACTGTCGCAATAGCACAGCAAGGCAGCCGCCTTGAACGGACTGGATCCTATTAGTAAGTACATTAAAGCTGTGGACGTCGGACATGGTGAAATTATAAGTGTAAAGAAAGGGTATTTGACTACGGAACCCTATAAACCAGGTGTTAAAATAGCTGTAGACGATAAACTGTGTCGAAGATAATATGCATTATACTATACCCCTCAATTTGCCGGATTTAATACTAGTGATTAGATAGTAGTGTTTCCGCATGGCAATCGAAATGATCATCATAATCAAGTTCACCTAGATTTATACTTCGTGCATTTGAATCGTATGATAATTGGATCAGCACGTTCTGCAATCAAATTATACAAGTCGCTTTTATAAAATGTACCTTATGGTTAGTGTATAAGGTACATACTTCTAGATATGGAAAGACAGATACGTTTCCGCGATGGTCCCCAAACGGTTAAACTATCAATAGCTGAAGAAGCTGATGAACAACGCACTCATTTGTCAAAGATTGTTTTGGCAATGTGGTCACGTGGATGTCCCCAGTTACGATTATGAAAATGCACGACGGTTGCGTGTACAGTCAACGGTAAAAATATGGGTGTAGACAACTTACTCAAAAATATGTCCCATAGTTCTTAATTCACTGACATAAGAGTTATGGGACATATTTTTGAAATGATTTGTACATCCATATTTTTACCGTTGACTGTACCGACCCGTTAGCACGTGGGGTACCTCCCCGATGGCGTAGTTTACTGTAAGTGTTTTTAATGGCGTGTGTATAAGTGTAGTGTGTAGTGAACATACCGCGCAGTGTACACGTTCTCCACGGTGTAGCTGGCCGGTGTACGTGTCGTAGAACTCGACGGAGCCGTCGACGGACACGGCCAGCACTTCGGCGTTGGGCGACAGCGCGATGCACGGCGGGTTCGCCGTCTGCGTGTACCGGCCCGTTTCTAGCACGTGGGGACCCTCGCCGATGGCGTAGTTTACTGTGTTTTTAATGGCATGTGTATGTATACGTGTAGTGTGTAATGAACATACCCGCCGTGTACACGTTCTCCACGGTGTCGTACAGCTGGCCGGTGTACGTGTCGTAGAACTTGACCGAGCCGTCGACGGACACGGCCAGCACTTCGGCGTTGGGCGACAGCGCGATGCAGGGCGGGTTCACCGTCTGTGTGTACCGGCCCGTTTCTAGCACGTGGGGACCCTCGCCGATGGCGTAGTTTACTGTGTTTTTAATGGCATGTGTATGTATACGTGTAGTGTGTAGTGAACATACCCGCCGTGTACACGTTCTCCACGGTGTCGTACAGCTGGCCGGTGTACGTGTCGTAGAACTCGACGGAGCCGTCGACGGACACGGTCAGCACTTCGGCGTTGGCCGACAGCGCGATGCACGGCGGGTTCGCCGTCTGCGTGTGCTTGCCCGTTTCTAGCACGTGGGGACCCTCGCTGATTGCGTAGTTTACTGTGTTTTCTAATGGCGCATGTATACGTGGTGTGTAGTGAACATACCCGCAGTGTACACGTTCTCCACGGTGTCGTACAGCTGGCCGGTGTACGTGTCGTAGAACTCGACGGAGCCGTCGACGGACACGGCCAGCACTTCAGCGTTGGGCGACAGCGCGATGCACGGCGGGTTCGCCGTCTGCGTGTACCGGCCCGTTTCTAGCACGTGTGGACCCTCGCCGATTGCGTAGTTTACTGTAACACGAAGATTAATTTTGTAGTCAAGGTATTATACATCCACACAGCCAAAGTGCCATAAATATGTACACACTTGACTGTACATCCTTTATTGTTTGAATTATATAAGTAGCTTAAGACAATATGTAAGTAGCGTAAAAAAAAATCCATAGCTTATGAAGCTATCCTAATAAAAGTTCCTAAATATGTATTATTTCATTGTACTTTTAGGATTTATAACAAACTATTAAACTTTCACTCTATATTCAGTCCGAAGATGAAACTAACTAAGTAATCATTATTTTATAATACTAAAATTGTGATTTCTGTCTAAGAATTTGAACCATCACGCTTGCAGACATATCTTGATATTTAGTTAGATACTACATAGTAAGGCAGGACTTCTCTTCAAATTCGGCACAGTCGGCAGTCAGAAACACACATGCAGGGCCATTTGAAACGCCTCGCCTATTATTATGAATCCGACCATGACGTCGCAAAAAATCACCTGTTCCATACATTTCGGCCGAACACGACTACCTGTTAAAGTTTTGTGTGAAACAGCTGATTTTTTGTTTATTTTAGTTGTACCATAGTAAGAACCGTTCAGTATGAATGACCATGTTCAACGTAGCATGATTTGTACGTATCTATTTTTTTGTACGAAGATCCCACGCATATTGCTCTAACACATCTGTACCTTAGAATCCTATGCACATTTCCATTGAATATTCTAATCTAAACGGAACTAAAGTATGTAAGTAATGTGTTTACTGAGCTCAGGGCTTGGTCAAGGCGAGCTAGGATTATCTGAAATCGCTTGGACAAACATTGTGTCTTCATTAGTTTGGTTTACTCTAAGTACTATCCTCCTAGATTCCAAGGTTCTACCTATAGTATTTATTCAGTTAGATGAAATTTAAATCATATTCAATTGGAACAGAGTAGCATTTGTTTTGTTTCGTTAAATTTTCAAACAAAACCAAAATCAACTCGATTCCCTGCACTAAAGGTTCAAATTTCAGTGGAAACTTCTGGAGTTTTCATTTGTATGGCTGGGCCTTAGGAGGCTATGCTTAAACCGGAAAATTCAATGAAGAAAACCTTTATGTACGTTCCTTAACGTGATAATATGATAGCTACAGGTACTGTTGGTCAGTTGAAGATTTTTTACAGATGGTGCCATCATAGGTTCCCCTGTCAATCCTACCACTAGTGTCAAATTATTGATTCTGAGAGAAAAGAAGAGGATGTCTGCACACAACAGTTGGACACGTACGTAAGTATAGACCAGTGGTGCTAATGGCTATTTTGAATAGCTGTCGAGGTGTTATTGAACTCTCTTTTCCAATGTAAATTAGCATCCATTACTTTTGATTGTTGACTTTATTCGTCAGACTCGAGTCAGTATTGCAATTGGACTATTGCATCAGATTGATTAAATGCGGCTTTAAAAAATAAAGTACTTAAAAGGTCGTCTTTCAAGATATGTTGTACTATTGTAATAAGGCAAAGAGTGTATCTATTTAAATATTTTAGACTCCATATAAATACAGTCACCTAAAATTATACAAATATAAAATCCTTAAAAACTATAACGTGCTCTTACTTTACACATTGTGTCAGATATTTATGCAAGTTTCGTTGCGCAAGATATTATTGCAGGTGAGGTAACTACGAGAGTGCCTAAAATGCCTGAACCCAGTCACAATTGTAAAGTTCTTTGGACGGTTTTATCTTAGGAAGTCGAATAAATAAAACAACAACGACATAAGAAAATTATCACGTTCACATTTCCATATGTAGACGTTTCAATTACCTTATTAAAAAAGCAAATTTTATGTCACTTCCTATGCCAGGAGGAATTTTAACTTGAATTGTATTGTGGCGGCGCGTAATACCAATAACAAGCCTGAACTTTGTATCCAAATAAATAAACGGATCGCTTATGTGTCTGTGATTTAGAAATTAGTGATGTTAATGATCTATTTAAGTAAAATCACGTCATTTAGATATTTGGTATGATAACTTTCGCTAATCAGCGGTGAGTCAAAGTCTAACGGATATACATACAAGTGCAGTCGTAAACTAATCGCATGTGACGAATTATCTATACTTATTTTTTAATTACACGTTTTAAGGCTACTCCTTAATGTTTTGGACCAAGACTACATGTCAAAATAATCTTAAACCTCCTTCAGTCAGAACAGAAAGTCACACTTCTAAAAACACATCTTGTTATTACCTTTGTATATTCCTTTTGACTAATTCGCTTAACATAACAGATTTAATGATGATATTCGCGCGTGACCTGAGTTCAAGTTTATTTCTACTGTTTAATAAATAGTTGAGCAGTTATACTAAGTATTATAGTTGAGAGGTTTTACAGAATAGCAACGACATGGGTTTTGAAGTTTTTAGAATGGAAACTATTCCAAATATTTATACGACGCCCGCTGTGTGGAGTGTGCGTGAAAAAATATTTCGTATGACGTCGTTGTGTCAAATAAGTAGCTAATAAGTGTAACAATAAATTAATCTTGATGATGCACAATGTTTTCCAATTTTAGAATACGGAGCTGCAGTTACAAAGTCATAATAAAAAGTTGTTACAATTGTTACAAAGTATGTATAAAAATTGGTACATATTGTTAAAATCTTCGTGACTACACCCACTAATACTTGACCGCTTTAGCGTATTGGCCATACACGTCAGAGACACGTAACAAGCGATATTACGAGTATAATAGATAACATAAAGATTTCCTTAAGCGTTTAGTTTCCACTCAGTAAAATTGTACGTCGCCGACCGGTTGAGTATCCGCGTGGGGCTGACCCGCGACGTACTATAATCGACCAATATCATTAATTTCTTTCCCAATAAACATTCATATTCATTCGCCGGGGAACAACGTCTTCAGGTTGACACACGATTTCGTCATCCGTTATCCTCACGTTTTTATATTATGTATACGTAAATTGCATACGATAAGTAACTACGCAGTTCAAGTTATATACTCACTCTTTGTATGATATAGTTTCCACGTGCCATCCTTCGATATGGTGGCGACGTGCGAAGTATCCACGTCGAAGGCAACCTCGTATATACCCGACGAGTGGCCGGTGAGATCGTAAGCCTTTGTCACTTGTTTGTACTCTCCGTTCTTTGTGAAGCAGACTTCCATGACTTTGATATCCGCCACTTGTCCCGTGGCGACCACGAAACGGCCGCATGGAGATATTTTGGCAGAGTATGTACTCATCAAATAAGTGTCGAGAGTGTCTAGTTTCTGGCCTTTTAAATCCCAAATTACCATGTCAGTTTTCGAGGAACATGACATCATGAATTTTCCGTTGCTGGATATGCCAAAGCCAACGACGTTTGAGTCGTGTACCTGTGGGACAAAATTTAAGAAATTAATATAAAAATACAAAGAAAGGCGTCACAAATATTATTATTACATCTCAATTGACACTGCACGTCGACAGGCGTGGCTCACTCCGCGATTTCGTCGCTTTGCTACAGGTAGCTAAAAGTACATCCGTTGGACCCCAATTTTGGGGTTTGCCATAAGCCGCGCGTGGCGCTGTCGCCACCTAGCGGCCATATCTGTGCTAATCGTAACAGACGCGTTTTGTTATTAGAGAGTGAGTCTTCTGTACCTAGTACTATTATTTATTCTGTGACGTCGATTACAAGCTTTTTTAATATATTTATAGATGAGCTAAGGGACGTAGTCCATATGCAACGACTAGCAAATTAACTTCTTAGGTACCATCACGCTCCGCAATTGTTGCGC
Organism: Cydia fagiglandana; assembly: GCF_963556715.1. Classification (NCBI taxonomy): domain Eukaryota; kingdom Metazoa; phylum Arthropoda; class Insecta; order Lepidoptera; family Tortricidae; genus Cydia; species Cydia fagiglandana. The sequence goes on along the minus strand of NC_085944.1, from coordinate 9,462,764 downwards.
CATGCATTTAGGGTCCTAGCTAAATTGGTTGTTCAATACTTACGCTATAGAATTTCCAATTTAGCAAGAACCTTAAACGGCATAACAATCCCGTGTGGTAACTGTACTAACAATAATGAGATACAATGTGTACTTGTGATAGCAACAACAATTATCACAAAATGAACAAACATGTATTGTCTTAGACGGCAGACACAATACATAAGTAGGTCTACTATCTACTATATTTGACAACATGGCAACGCAATACGTAAATAGGGCTTCCTGAGATATCTTATCTGCTCAAATTAATAGATTAATGGTTCCTGCCAGACATTTTACGTATTTTTCAGACACTTCCATTGTAAAGGACACCTCAATGCCGAAGTTTGCATAAACAAATAACACCTACTTTAGAATAGAATAGAAATAATTTATTCTTGAGCACAAAGACAAAATAAAAAACTACTTAATAGTTATACAAAACAGAGAAACATAAAAATATAGTCCTACCTACTACCCTAGGCTTAGTCTTTATAAAAAAATGCATTTATTTCAGATTGTTTGGGTCCATAATTTGTTAGTATACCTACCTACTATAAAATATGTATACATAGTATGTCTTTATGTATAGTTATTTTTGTTCAGTGTCAGTATGTAAATCTTAATAACAATGAGTTGCTTGAACGCAATCTTCTTTGTTATGCGGGTCACAGACAACAGTTAGAGCTAACAGTTTAACTGACAGTGAAAACAGGGCTTGTATGTGTACCATGAAAGCTGGCAGTTTTTATTCAATAGCTCTCCGTTTTCACCGTCATTCGACAGTTAGCGGAACTGATGACTTGTCTGTTACTATGAAAGATCTCTCAGCGAATTGGTTCTTGAAGCTATACTTCGTTTTTTTAGCATTAGAAATAAGGTAAATAATCTTGATGTGTCTTTTTATTGAAAAACACGTTTAAAAAATTAGTCACGGCAAATATGTAACAATTATGAATCTAATACGATCATTTATATTTTTCTGCTTTCATAAGTAATAGTTACTGATTTTTAAATAGCGTTTTTCAATTAAAAGACATGTCAAGATCGCTTACCTTCTTGCAAGTTCTTTCTAATGCTAAAAAAACGAACTATATGTGTTAGCATCGATCTAGGAAGAGTAAATTAATTACGATGGAATATTAATCTCTTTCTATCGAAGAAAATAGTCTCAGAAATGCCATAAGAAGTATTTAGGTTTGTAGTAAAGTTATATAACAGACGATTTAATTGTCGTCATGTAAGTAGCAGTGGCGGAGCGTCCATAGAACTCGATTCCCATCGGCTTGTCTGATTTTCAGGCTCTCGGGCCATATTCTATAAACTTATGAAGAAAAGGAAGAGCAACTTATCTACGGCTTGCCTACGAACAATCTAGACGCGCCGCCACTGGTAAGTAGTCTAGTTCATGATGATAGTAAATTGAAAACATATTTTATAATTTTTTTACCCACAATATAAATTTGATTACTGTAAAAACACTACGGAACAATACCCTATAGTTTTCATATACAATTAAACATATGTAGGTACGTAGTTACCGAATTAACAGTCGGCGTCGCGTCGGCTGTTATTAAGGAGCACGCGTCGCAAAAAAAAACCGGGCAAGTGCGAGTCGGACTCGCGCACGGAGGGTTCCGTACCATAATGCAAAAAAAAAAAGCAAAAACAAAAAACGGTCACCCATCCAAGTACTGACCACTCCCGACGTTGCTTAACTTTGGTCAAAAATCACGTTTGTTGTATGGGAGCCCCATTTAAATCTTTATTTTATTCTGTTTTTAGTATTTGTCGTTATAGCGGCAACAGAAATACATCGTCTGTGGAAATTTCAACTGTCTGGCTATCACGGTTCGTGAGATACAGCCTGGTGACAGACGGACGGACAGCGAAGTCTTAGTAATAGGGTCCCGTTTTACCCTTTGGGTACGGAACCCTAAAAAGCGTAAAAGAGTTCAAAGTCTCATCGATAATTAGTCACCAAGTGTGCATGAACAATAGCATGGATTACAGCACGAAGCGAGATTGCGACGACACGCGCCTCACAGATAGACGAGAGACGTATCCAGTTATCCACACGGAAACCGAGGCGTAGTTTTAATTGACTTGCGTCATCGGGGTCACGACTGTGAGCCCAAGTACGTTTATTGTGATAAAGTGGCAAAATCATACAACACAGCCTACATGCATGCCCGGACTGCCTCCGATAGACTCGTATTACCACAGAATAAATAAATAATAGTACTAGGTACAGAAGGTTCACTCTCTAACAAAACGCGTCTATTACGAAAAATACAAGCGCAAGCGCGAACTGGCGTACGTTCCATAGCGGTGCCGCCGCAAATACTAGGTACTGCTAGACACTGGTGTGGCCGCATGTACTTGTAGTGACGCGACGAAATCGCGGAGCGAGCCACGCCTGGTATTACGAAGCATGCACCACTCTTAGATGATCTAGTGTTTATGAAACGCTACGGGCTTCACCATTCAGTTGCATTCGGCATTGTTTCACACTACTTACACCAGCTCATTTATCTCTGAAATCCAATTTGCTAATATTTTACATGCGCACGCATAACTTTTAAATTTGCCTCTCTATAGGACTATCAATGCGTCGTAATTATGAAGTTTTAGAGCACTTTTCTTCAAACCACATATTAGCCTCACCGTAGTTCGTTATAATTTGTACGAAAAATATGACAGTTATGAGATGACAGCTGACGAAACTATATTAACAATTCGTCAGTTCGTTGGTTGTACGTAGCGTATTAGAGTTAGACCAAGAAAAGTCTGCAGCGATTTTGATAGCCACGCAGTGCAAGTGTTATTTAATAATTTTATAGAAGTTTGACGTTTAAAATAATACTTGCACTGCGTGCGCTTACATGCTCCATCTAACGGGTAAGTGATCTGTGCTCTAGCCTCCAGCGAACAATGGCTTGCTGCTGTGCATGCGCCGAGTTCAGAGGATCGTCGTACGCGCAGCCTCGAAAATATATTTAGATACAGGAAGGTTTGCCGCCCGTTTTCCTCGCGTTCAATGTTTGCATTAAAACGGCTCATTCATAAAACATTCTGTCTCGACCGTGCTCGTCCCTACCCTAATAGGGTATTTTCCTACTAGTCAAATCAGTCACTTTTTTAGAACTGTCAAAACGATTTGCTAATATGGAATTTATATGAAACATTACATCGTGACGTCACGGCTCACGGTCAACTCACATACTTATTATATTTCTATCCGATTTATTAAATAGAACTTGTGTTTACAATAACTCCTATCTGTGTTTTTCTAATAATTATTTGGTGCTTTATTTCATGCATGGTGTAAAATAATTTATTTTAAATACAGTATAATACACCCTATTTGACCCCGACGGTCATGTCAACTATAGGTAAACAAATGTCAGATATGGTTCATACACAGTGGTTCATTTTGTGTATACTTTCTCTTCACAAACGTTAAGAATATCGGTAAAGTACATTTAGGTTTACGTCAGATAGAACTGTAGGCGGTATTTGGCTATCATCATATCAGCCAGAGGACGTCCACTGCTGGACATAGGCCTCCCCCACAGAGTGCCACAATGACCGGTCTTGCGCCACCCGCATCCAGCGGACTCCCACGATCTTTACCAGTTCGTTTTTGGCTATAGGTAATGTTAATCGTTGTAAATATCCCTAAAAAATAGGTACTTAGATTTTATTTTTAATGTAACTGTTTTTCAGATGATGTCTTATGGTAATATTAACCTTACGACAATGAAGTTGAACAGTTTGAGGTCGTACAAGGGTCGGTAATGTCAAACAATAAATAATAGTACTAGGTACAGAAGACTCACTCTCTAACAAAACGCGTCTGTTACCATCAGGACAGATATGGCCGCTAGGTGGCGACAGCGCCACGCGCGGCTTATAGCAAACCCCAAAATTAGGGTCGAGCGGATGTACTTTAAGCTACCTGTAGCAAAGCGACGAAATCGCGGAGTGAGACACGCCTGGTACTGTGAGGGGCGGTGCGACATTGGCTAACAAATATTTATTACTATTCAATAACGATCCTAATTTTCCACGTTTTTATTGAAAAACTAAGTAGGATTGTTTATGTTTAAGCATTCGTTAAAATAAAATTTTAATGATAGTCGCAACATGAAGGCACTGAGGTCACCGCAGACAAAGCGAGGTAATATGAATATTATGATCGCTATCGATGATGCAAACTATTTTCATGTAAAAAAATATATGAAAAAACCGAGACAACATATAACCTTGCTTATTCATTTCATATCGCATTCAGAAATTGAGTACACCGAGCAGTTTTCTTAGTGATAATGATGGGAACTAAGCACAGCATTGAGGCTCGAGAGCTCGATTACCGCTGTAAAGCAGAGAAATCTTGTGATCGTGCCAACAATGACATAAAACTGCATTGATACACTGACACAATGATAGAAAAGTAATATTTTTAAGTAGCAAGTACCGCTAGTTGGTTGGATAGCGTAAACATTATGCCAACTACTTATTGTTGTTGAACTAAATGTTCTGAGTAGGCACAAAATGAAAGCACTCGCAGCTATACTGAACTACTGGACCTGACTAGAGTCTAGACTTTGTATAACATTGAGCGCTAACTGAAGTACCTACCCTTTCCTATCGCCATCACACATTATGAAGTTTTATTCCTACAATATGGTGCATCCAGTATTAAATATGTAGGTACCTACCGACGTCAGATCCTGTCGCCAACAAAGAACTATTTCGATTTAAATAATTCATGGAAGTATGCACATACATAATCGTATTATCCCTGTAAAATACAGCATAGGCAAGAACTGACATCACAACACAAACAAGCGCATCATCAATGATACCAAAACAAAGAACATGCTAATCTCTGTTTCTTATTATAATACACAATTTTATCAGATACGGGCTCCCGAAACGTGATGTTTTTTTAAAAACAGCACCACCAAGCAATTGTTTATAAAGTTCTCGGAATTTGTGAAACAAAAATTAGACATTCGTGCCTTTCGCAATGCTCACGACCGACAGCCCGTGAGAAGTCAAGTAACATGCAATGCAATACTGTCAGAGCTGGAAAAAAGTAACAAGTAAATCACAGTAATCGATCCGAGAAATGTTGAAGCGCTGGCTTAAGAGGCCGATTATGTACGTGGCCTGATTCGTCTATTCATATGGAGGCAGACCAAGGCCTAGTGGATTACTGCTCTGACTTCACGATCTTGCAAATAGACTAGCTAAACGTATCGCTATACAAATGATTAGGCTAACACAATGAGTCTTATCACCGCGTGACTCACCAACTCGCCTTCAACAACTCAGGAACAACGCCACCGTTCAATGTCTGTACATGTCTGTAAATGTACCTAAAAAACTGTGGTAAAGTTTATAAATATAGCTGAGAGATTGTCCGTATTATATAATGTGCGAAACAAAACATAGGTCAACATTAACAAGCTTAATTCTTAACCTTCCACGTATGAGTAACAATGTGAGTGTTTGTAAACAAGTCGTGTTTATTGATTGTTAGTTCGTGGCCATCCGATTGTATTAATCAGTTATGATTTAGTATATTATGTTTTGAGGGCGACCTATTCTAGACGGCCGTCGCGTCGGTCAAACATGAGTGTGTACTTTTTTTATCGCTCTTAATCGACTGATCTTATCGCGCACAACCTACATTTTTAAGCCAAATAAACAAACACCACAATAAGAATACAGTCACGATAAAAAATCTTTTACAGCGAATGATCCAAAACATTCTAAACTGCTACTAATGCAAGTACTATATAAATCATTTTTACCTCTAATTACCTACATTTAATGGGATGAAATTATATTATCGTTCTCATACTTTATACGAGTTCTATTAGATTTAACTTTTCTAAACTCGTTTAGAAAAAACACAATGATCTCAAATCGCCATTGTTGAAAACTGATGTATGAGGAAGTGATACAACTTCAGAAAAAATATGTAAACCCATGTGCGTAATATAGGTCATTGTACCTATGCCAGCATTTGGCGAAAAAATATGAACATATAGATATACTTAGTCGAAAAAACCAACACTATAAGAAACGTTACGCTCATGTTGTAATCTGCCGCGCAATCTTTTTATTACCTACTCTGCGTCTGCGACGTAGACTGTAGGTACTCGTACCTAATTATAATTAATAACTAGTACAGATTAAATTATCGCCATTCGTTACGTAATATTAGCTATTACTTCATTTACGCTCATCCGCAGTGAGCAACCAAGTGCCTAAGCCGGGAAGTAAGTAGTGCAAGTACTTCCTATTTCAAAGAAAAATAAGTTCTATAGAAAACGGTTAAGAAATATAGATTATACTTAATCATATGGTTAAGAATTTTAATAATCTTGTAGTTAAGAAATTGAGATTACACGTACCTATTAATTCTACGGAACTACTGGAAATGACCTCTAAGACATAACACTAGGATACTTCTCAGGCACTCAAGGCAATATTATTATATTATCTATCCAGATTAGCAATTGTCTGGAAGCGAAGCGTGTTGCGAGATACATATAAAACAAGTATGCAAGGGTCACCACACTTCTTCTTCCTCGTCGTACCCTCATGGCTGAGGGACGTAACGATTGCGGGCACTCTTCACCAGTGCACTTCAAGCCGCTTTGTCCTAGGCCCAGTACAACTCGTTTGTTCTCTGCGTTTTAACAGGACGATCCATAAAGATCAACTTCGTCTTGCTTCTGTTGATTTTAAGACCATACTCATTGCTGACGAGCTCAATCCTTCGCAGCAGCATTGCAAGTTCTTTTTCAGAGGCACCTAATATTATAGTCGTGTCACCACACTACGGGTGATATTCGGATGCCAACTGCAGTTCCAGGCGTGGCTCACTCCGCGATTTCGTCGCTTTGCTACAGGTAGCTAAAAGTACATCCGTTCCACCCCAATTTTGGGGAAAGCCATATGCCGCGCGTGGCGCTGTCGCCACCTAGCGGCCATATCTGTGCTGATCGTAACAGACGCGTTTTGTTAGAGAGTGAGCCTTCTGTACCTAGTACTATTATTTATTGTTGCGACATTAGGTACTGCAGTGGCATTGGTATCACCGTTGTATCTGTCAATTTCCTTGAAATAATTTCATTTCAATCAGCGCAGCGCAGCTGCATATCCCATACGAACGTTCACCTAAAGACTTACAGTCATCACGCAGGCGCATCATCATGTAGGCGCTCTTATACATATGTATGCAAGTACAAAATAAATATATATGGATTAAATTTAAAAAAAAATACGCTACGAGCTATAAACGTGGAATAATATCAAATTCTACTACTAAACTAGAATTAAAGCTCTAAATACGGTGACTGGTGACCGCAAGTCGTCTCATATATGTCTTCCATATCTATCTTCTATCTTCCATAATCTTCACTGATGGGTCCAAAACAGACAGCGGATCAGGCTCTGGAACCTCTTCAGAAGACCTGAACATGTCAATCACCACTCCGCTAGGAGCCCATAACTCGGTATTCCAGGCTGAGTGCATGGGCATCATTAACGCGGCGGCTGCCATCACTGCAAGGAAGGTAGTAGGATCCTCCATCCGCATGCTCTCCGACAGCAGAGCAGTCTTAATGGCCCTAAAAGCCATATAGTCACATCCAAACTTATACACGAATGCCACGAACGACTAATGGAGGTATGTCAGAACAATAAGATCACCTTACAATGGATCAAAGGACACAGTGGATCCCGAGGTAACGACGCCGCGGACGAGCTCGCCAGACAAGGATCGGGTGCGGGGGCGATAGGCCCGGAACCGATCCTCCCGATACCGTTTAGTAAGGTACGCTCAATGCTGCTGGCACGTACAGGGAAACTACACACAGAACACTGGCTAAACCAAACTGGATGCAGACAGGCCAAGCAGGCCATGCCTAGCATGAACGGTAAGCTCACAAGGGCGCTCCTTCAACTAGGAAAGGTTCGACTGAGTATGGTAACCAGTGTCATAACAGGTCATGGACTTTTTAACAAACATCTTTTTATAACAGGTGTCACAGACAGTCCCCTATGCCGTGGATGCATGGAGGAAGAAGAAACAGCCTCTCACGTGGTGTTGGAATGCAGCGGATTGGCCCCATACAGGGCAAAACATCTCGGATCCCCGAGTGACCTCCCCGAGGTCCTGCTCAACATCAAAGGTTTGATAGGATTCCTCGAGGAGCTGGGCTGGCAAGACTAGCCCAGCCCCTATCACGCAAAATAGGCGCAAGACGTCGAGTTGCGGAAAATCGCCCAAGCTACAATACAATGTCTTCCATATATCTATCCTGTTTGACATGGAAAACGAAAATTTAGGTAAGTAAATGATCTGTGATGTTGATGCTGGAAGCGACCCTTCCAACCGGCACGTATGGAGGTCCAAGGGGGAGGCCTATGTTCAGCAGTGGACGTCTTATGGCTGAGATGATGATGATGAAATGATCTGTGGTGACAGACATCAAAGTCATATCCGCCACTCAGACCCGCGATAGTTTTTGCAGTGCCAGGAACGTCAATAGAGTGAGTACCTACATACAAGAATAGCCCTTAATGCATGTAGCCTACCTACATGCATTAAGGGCTATTCTTGTATGTAGGTACATAATAAAAATATTTGTTTTAATTTGAACTTTAATAGCTATCAATAGATTTGAATATCATAACCGCCATATATTTATGGTATTGTCTGCGTAAAGGGTTAATTAGCGTGGTAATACAAATCATACAATTAATACACGAGTTTCGGTTCGCTCCATTATTAATATGTACTTAGAATAATAATTATGAATTATGTTAGTCACGGCCATATAAAATAGAGTTGACAAAGAAATGAATGACTAATAATGGGATCACGTAACACGGCATCGTTTTCATACCACGTGTGTTTCTTGCTCGCACTTTTCCTACCACATCTGCACTAACATGAGTCACCAACTTAAGTACGAGTAGGTACCTAAAGACTTGCCTATGTATGTAAACTATCACGAATGAGACCAATTTAACGACCCTTTAAGGTCTGGAGGTCGTGGTGGTGGTAGTTGTAGGACCTGAAGAGCGGTCTGACCAACAGGCAACATACCGTTGGATGAGTGTAGAGCGGGACCAGTCGCTGTAGAGATCCAAGAGGGAGGGATTTGCCCAGCAACTTTTTTCAGCTGATACATGACTATGGCCTGATTCGAACTTCAATATACGTCAAATATGTATTAGGTCTCCGTATGACCGTATGACTCTACAACCTCTTAAGTGGTCATTATTTTTCAAGACGTTTCAGCGCCAGAGTCAGAGCGTACCAAAGAAATTGAGACACCCACATAGGGGCCCGATTCGGATTTTGAAATAGATATCTTTTAGACATCACCAAGATACGATAACGATATGTTTAAGATCTAACCTGTCAAATTTGACATTTGCGCGATTCTGGAGGTACTCTTGAACGATTTCCACAGGATATGACTTAGAGATCCAATTCACATCTAATAGATATCTTACTTTATCTAACGTAAAAGTGACATTGGTTGCCCGAATTGCGCTGCAAAAGAGAATTAGTTGATATCTAAACTATAACGTATCTAGAATGGATCTAGTACGTGTCGTCTCTTGTGAATATCTTGAAGTTCGAATACGGCAGTATGTTTATACCTTTTCGTGAATGGATACACGTTTTATTTACGTAATTTAAATCTTATTGATTGTGATTAATACAGGACATAATAGAACAACATCCGTTGACATTGGCATTTCGCCATTTTTATTTGGAGTTTATAAATTGAAACAAAAATGATTGCATTCTTTTTCAGTAGTATTACAAAGAATAAAGTAATCTACATAAAATAAATAATGCATAAAATATTCAAATGATATAGAATTTGTTTTCAGTAGGTAAAGGAGGCAAGGAAAAATAATAAATACAAACTTTCTTATTCTCGAATATCATTAATTCATCAGCACTAACCAGTAATCGATTCCAAATTATAAGTAGCATAGTAGAATTCTTGTTTAAATAAATTATTCTGTTTATTCACAAATCTAGTATGAACCCAATACTAATGATTTATATTAATTGGCCATTATTAAATAACAATTAGGAAATAGGGCCTTTACTAGAATTGTATAAAAGGTTATGCGTAGTATTTGACCGCGATCCGAATTACACACTACATACAGTTGAAAAATTCGTTTGATTGTACTGTAGGTGCCTATTATAAACGTATTGGAACTAGATTACGAAAACAAATCCGTAGATTTTTTTTATGTGTATATTGTTGATAATTTTTACAAAGAGTCGCGTTTGTGTAACAAAGCCTTAGGAGAGTATGTATTTTGAAAATAATATGTTTTATTTCAGTTATATGATTGTAGTTTTATTTTATATGACATTTTGTAGAGACGAGTAAGTAAAACAAAATAATAATAAAAAAATCAACCTATTTCTGGGGCAACCTGTAAATGAACATGGAGATACGAGTACACATAGTATACTTATGCACTCACTTAGATTCATACATAACATTGAATTTTATATTACAAATGAAATATAAATCAACATACACTATCACGTAAGTTTTGATGAATATTCAATTATTAAATACAAATCCTGCAGTTAAGTATGTAGTTAAACAAATATTAACTGAAACACGGTCGTAAAATCATTATGTTATAATATTATTTAGTATGTAAAAACTTTTTTAACTGTGCTAATTATGAAATTGTTACAAGGTTAAACGGGACTAAAACAACGGGCACAGTTCTGTTAATACACCGTCCCCCACCACGCGTTAACTGGTACTAATTGATCTATTAACGAATGAAATCCAACTTTTCATCTGAGGCCAATGCTCCGCCTGAACATGCGTTTACGTTATGACGCCCACCTATTTTCGGCTTTGCTATATTTAATGCGTATTGAATACATTGCGTCAAATCGAGAGGCGTTGGAAGCGAATGCTTTTTTGTAATGGATGATTGAATGAAACTGTCGTATTGTGAAGCAGCTTCAAAAATTTATACTTTCTATGTCTTATCTATTGCAGCCATTGCAGGTAGAGTCGGACCAAAAAATCTCTGCAGCGGATTTGATAGCCCACGCAGTGCAAGTGTTATTTATACGTCATAATTTCATAGAAGTTTGACGTTTAAAATGACACCTGCACTGCGTGGGCTATCAAATCCGCTGCAGACTATTCTTGTTCTAACTCTAATAAACTATCTGTGTGCCTTTGATCCAAATGCGTCATTTTTGAGTGATGGTCTGATTGAGCAACAAACATCCTAATATCCAAACATTTCATCATATAAACTTATACATTATATTACTTATTTAAATTAAGATTCAGAATTTTGAACAATTTTTAATAGGTACTTCCTGAAACATTATCCTAATGGTTTTCCTAGTAGTAGCTAAGCTAGTAAGTAGATGAGACTGCAAGTAGGATGCGGAAAGTGAAACTAACGAAAAAACCCGTAAGCATTTTTACACAAAATATAATACATACTATTTTATTCACCAAGGGGGGCTCCGCTCAGCGCAAAAGTTGGTCGTATGATCCAAGAAATAAAGATGATGTGACCGTATTACCCATAGAATTGTGCGTTCACGAAAGCGAACTACAATTGGCCAGAATTGACGAAAATGAGGCGTGGCTTGCTTTATTTTTCTATTTCTGGTCAAACCAATCTCAACCGACATGAAGGTCGGGTCGGCCAATACTCCGCCAAACACGCGCAGTGGATAAACGTCACCCGCGATCAAAATATGTTGATGATAGCGAGATACAAAAACAAGCCTGCTCGGGCTTAGAGGTCAGTCTTTTGTACTCGTCATAAACGGAGTTTAGCGTAAATAACATGACGTGATCTAGTGCTTGTTAGCGACTAATTTATCTCGATTATCTTTACGTCAGGTCATCTGCCTCATTAGTAAATGTTAGGTATCTCTCTCTCTTCTTAGCATTATTATGTATTCCTATCTGACTGTGGGGTCTGCTTTTCTGGTCTTTTCTCTCCACTTCCCGCGATCGGACGTGTCGTCCATTGAAACGTCGCAGGTCCTCATATCTCATTAGTAAATGTTATGACTAAGCTAAACTAATAAATGACTTTCGTCAGGTTTCGAAGCTATTGCGAGGTAGTTAATTATCAGGCTGTATAGATTCAACTACTGGGGAACAGGAGGCCTGTTCCCCAGTACATGACAACAGAGTACGGATTCGGACCAAGTAGTCCCCAGTCAATGTAACATGCACTTACATGCACGAAGTTTCAAACAGATAATATTTTGTGCGGTGTTTTATTATTACAACTGGTCGGTTAATGAGGGTAAGCCAAGTTCCATGCAGTGAACTGAAAATAATATTCATCTGGCTGATTATCCAGGATGGACCCAACGTCAATATTTACAACTTGCATTAGGGCAAGCTCTTCCAAAAACGTGATTTTTTTAACGTGATTTAATTATTTAAGATTATTGGATGTGCATGCTATAAAACAAGAAACAAAAGGTTTACAACTTGCCTATACAGTGAACGAGAAGCGAACCCGTCTGCAAATTCGAATAAGTTACCAAGTAGAGCACACTCGTTTATTTATATGTAAATATGTATAACATGTAGAGTGCACTATTTTGCATAAATATTTTAATGAAAGTTGTCTTTATGCGACCTACTTTTGAGATCATTCAGAGACGGTTTAAGAGAGCTCTGAATTGACTCAAAGATATATAAATTGCTGGAGGGCAAATACGTTCAAACGTTTATTTACAGCTGCTCTGCATGATAAACCTAACGATAACCAAACAACACAGATAAGAAATTAGATAACTATTTGTTTATTTTGTTATACATACCTCGTGCTTGCGTGCGCAGCGCATGCATCGGCGTCGGAGAGTGTGAAAATATTTAGGAAGATTCACTTTCAAAGCCACAATAGCGTCAACTTTAAACAGTGGCAGTAGACGCTAGAATCGCGATGAATAAAAGTCCCGCATGACTCCCGACACGGTGTCCAAAAGCGCCAGTAACAAGATCTAGTTTATACCCAAATATTCACTGTATGTTTCTCACCTTATCAAACGCGAGAACTTGAGTGGCAGCTCCAATAGCGCCATCTTTCTTCTTCTCTATCTTGTAGACGACGATGTTGTTTTCCCTCACAGTGTGAACGATGAAGGCCTTGGAGTCGGGGCTCCAGGCCACGAACTGCGCGTGGTCGAACTCGATGTTGACACGCAGCGTCTTGTGCTGGTTGTGGCTCAGATCCCGGATATCCCAGAGGATCACTGACCCATCTGCGTCAAATCATTCTCAACGTCAGTAGTGATTATATATGCCATACTTTGACCAGGAGCTCACTAAGGCATTGGAAATTAAATGCGCTAACAAAACTTCTCACGGAATTCGTATCAACTAATACTAAACGAGATTGATGCCAGCCAATCAGATATCACTCAAATGTTGTGTTGTTTTCGTCTATGACCCCAGTTGTATACTTACTAATTACGTTCGTCACATTGTCATAACATGTCTGTCTGGCGCAATATTTACCGGCCCGTGATCGACGTCACGTCACGTACCTACTTACTTACAATCCATCTGTAAGGCCGTGCCAGTCACAACGGCGTAACTAAACGTGCCTTTTCTACCCATCCTGACCTTTCGTGTAGAACTGTAGAACGGTAACCGCCTACCCCATTTCTTGGAAAAATAAACAACGTGTAGCTACATGTGATGCGGCAAGTTTTACCGTGGGATTGTAAAGCAATTTAGTCCCTCAAGGAATTCCTTTTGTTTTCCAAGTAATTCTTCTGCAATGAACACCTGACTGGTCGTCATGTCATAATCATAAACTACCCCTTTTTACCATAGCGCTAATCCTGGTTGTAGTTACACTAAGTTACGTTTAGGCTGTCCTAAACCCTAATGTTTATATTATAAGTATATACGGACCCATAAGAAAATAAACATTGAAGCGGTACTGTAAGTAATATAGGTTTCTCTTTATCTTACTTAAAATCTGCAACTTATAACCAGCTTTAAAATTCCATCCTCATTTCAATAGAGAGACAAAGTACCTACTCTCTGGTCTACGTGGTATACCTACACCAAAGCAACCAATCCAACTTACATACTTTGAATGCTATGAAATTCTATAACAAACCATTAATTACATAGTTATTTTTTTTCTTACGAAATTAAGTTTATTGTGGAGCCTGCGATTTCAAAACTTCAAATAAATACCGGGATTGCTGGGCTTCCAACTTCCAAAGCCATAACTCGAAAGTTTTTTTTTTCGACAATATAGGTAATATACATTTGCTTTTAAAGGACAGGATGATATCGTCCGGCCAACTAGTAATCTGTGGACCCCTTTATTATTTAAAATTTAAATAATTAACGTGCAACACGCGGCGGGTAAAGGTCAATGGACCACTTAGATATCGAAACTAAGTCACTATATCAAGGTCTCTGGTTTCAGGCAATTGCAAAGCACAATCACAGTGAGTCGTAACAATGAAAACGTAGAACGAAATCTGGTCACGCGGTGCGGAAGAAAACTGCCTAGGAACAGCAATAGGCCTATGTTTCGTGATCTTTTTATTCTGAGATCGTGACCTGCTGACTGCGACATTTTCGAAGGGCATTTAAGGGCAATGGTTGAAGCTGTGCAGCAAAGCAGAATTTGGAGATCTAGGTACAGGTAGACAGAATTCGCCAAGAATCATAGTACTTAAGACAAATAAATAACTATCTTTAGTTGTAGTAACCAATCTCCGAACAGTAGAGAAGACCTCATTAAAATCAGTTAGTCATAGTTTACAAAATGACCAAAACCAAAGGGTGTTAAATGATACGGTGATTGCTTCCTTCCTTGCGTAATGATTTCATCAATTTCTGTCGCTGTCTAAATTATTTATTAACCTCAGATTTCAGAGCCGTACGTGATGCTTTGCAGATGTTGACGTAGGCATATAAGCAAGCACACGTAGGTACATAAATACACGTAATATATTAAATTTTCTACATAAAGGAGGTTATGTATTAGGAACTCATATACGTTCTTAGTACGTTTCTCTTTTATATGCGTACGAGATATCAAACAAGTGGGGGCCTGGCGTATAGGCGTGTCGAAGTTCCCTCTATTTCGATGACGAAATGACTCCTAAAATTTGTGCAAGTCGGATTGTGAAAGACTTATTGAGGCGGAGGCGAGCTCGGCGCCATCGCCATAGAGACCGATTCGCTTTAATGTGTTTGCTTTAACCAAACCTGCTAACTGTCCTGTCCATGTCCGAAACAAAGGACTTCAACCGGCGATTCATACGTAAACCTGGTTATTTATACACGCTCTGTGCTCGTTTAAAGCAGTTTTGTTAAGTTGATGTATGTATGAAATTCAGAGGCCTTCTTCTTGACCTATGTCAACTGTTCATTGCCCTTTTCATCCCGTGCGGGAGTTATTGGAATCGCCTACCGAACGCGAGTCGAACAGTTCAGTTAACTAGTATAATTAAATGCGTTATTCGATAATACGGTTTTACGGATAGTTTCGCTGGACGTTTAATGCCCAATGCTAGCTAGGTAAGCATTGATAATAGACCCAAGCTGCATCGGTGCCAGTCGGATGGGTGTGCCGACGTGAATAACTTGATCAATAACGTCGGTTGACTGGATAACACTGATATATAGCAGCTATCTCGCTTTCCAGCCGCCCGGTGCATATTGATTGTAGGACTAATATACTTACGTTTCATAAGTTCTATTTTCAGCTTTCATTCGACGTACTGGGCAGCCGCTGCGGTGCGCTCTCCGATTCAATAAACTAAACCACAACTTCCTACTCATATAAATTCGCATTCATCTACATAGTATAGCTTTAGTGCAAGTGAGACTAAATAAGAATGGTTTATTTCAAGACTACTTTAATTCTGCCGCTTAAGTCGGTGCACGGTGTAGAGTAAGAATTCGAAGAAAATTTTGCGAATACCTAATCTTTTTCTAATTTCGAAAACAGTTACAGACGGCGAGTTCTTCCGATGACTCAAAATACTCATACTATTTACAGATAAGTGAAGCAATCCGTAATGATTTGCGTTCAGAAACAACGGGCAATGAAGATAACACCGAGACTGTAGTAGAGTAGGTATTGCTTAGAAATAGCTCTCATAATATATTATTTACCTACCATTAGTTTTACGTTATCAACGATATCTAACAGGAAATAAAAATTAGACCGATAATTAAGATAATATTATTTTAAAAGTACTATTTTAACTGTGTCAACCAATATTTGTTTACTTATAGGTAGGTATAATAACTTTATTAAAAGCGCAACGGCCACGAACTTTAATGTTCAATACTCGTAACGTAGGAACTTTCTTAACCTCGTAAGATCTATCTATTTTTAGACAAAGATTGAACTTATATTTAAAAATATATAAAATAGGAATTTGAAATTAATTTCATTTCGCTTTATGACAATATTTTTTTTACTTAAAAACCCGTTGGTCAGGTCAATTGATTATACTAGTATTATTGCTACTACGTTTCTATAATAACTTTGTTGACGTCTTCGCGCAATTTCAAGTACATATGTAAATTTAATGTAAACCTTATTTTGGAGACACGAATGGTAAACAAAACGCGTGTAGAGATGACCGGGCGCGAGGGCGTTGCTCCTTGCTGATACTCGAGGCGGCGTGTCGTGGTCTATTTACAATCATAATTTATCATGCTATGCAAAATTTCCTATTGTTCTACAATACACTAACTGAATACGGAACACTAGGCGCTCCAGAGTATTAGTGATATAGCTTTCTAATTATGTGTTTATTCTATAGCAAATCACTAAAACAATTTACGTTTCTACATTAAAGTTTGCTCTATTTCGCAGATCGACAGAATCGCCTAGCCAAGGTGGAAGTCATTAAGTTTGCTCATCTACTAGGCGTTTCGTCATCACTTTATGTAAGCAGCTTACGTAAATCAGCTCAACGTGCACGGCCGCACCGCAGATACTACAACCATTTAGTCCAGCTTTATACAGCTTTGTCTTGTACAAAGAGAAATAAAACTATTCCAAACTGGTATTTTATCCCAGCAGAGCAGGTAGCGAGGGCCTAGTCCCTTTTGACTGAGTGCATTCTTTCATTTCTGACAGGTAAATCATGGCAAAGGAATCTCTACTTCAGTTCAAATAACTCCCACGCATTCTGTCCGTTATCATATAACATAAAAACCTTCAGAAATTGATGATAACATTTCAATAACAATTTATAACTAGACGTCATCGTTTTAGCCCGGAATCCGTGCGCGGTTCTTAGAAGATTGGATGAGTCAATGACGTTAAAAAATCACAAACAAAGCGGCTTTAGTCATCTTTATTGTATGTATAGTTCACCGATGAAGCCGTGCCGAGAAAATGATTACCTAATGATAAAAGCATGATATGACATCAGGAGATAGCAATATTAGGCATCATTGTTTACTGTTTATGTTCCGATGCAGTCTCATGTCAATTTCCTGTACGTGAGTCCGAAGATGAATGACTCAGATATAAAACCGGAATTGACTTCGTTTCATACCGCGGGAATTCCTCGAGTCAGTTCAAACTATGTGCTGGCGACATGCATGTATGAATGCCAGACATTGCAAATAATTTAGCGGGCTTGCGTCATCGGCATCGCCAATGGCTCATCCAATTCCTATGAATCTTAAGGGAAAAACAATTCCCATGACTAATATTTTCCTTACACTAAAATTCGGGTAATGGGAAAGCAAACAAGAAACATAAAAAAATATTACGTTTATTGCGGTAATGCAATTCGAAGGCACATACGCTGAAAACGTACGCGCGCTCCGTCAACGTAACGTATCTATGTCACTTTACGAAACCGTTCATTCATATTGAGCCTAACCAGAATTCATGTCCATAGCGTAGTCGTCTATCACTTCACTTATCACTCGGAATTTAGGCGGCACTGATTAAGGGATCATACGGTTGCAACATAGACAACTGTGTTGTAATGCGTGTTCGTTTTGCACGTTCCTCGTGTACTTTGAGCAGTACTAGATCCATAGCCGCACGCGCATCCTCCAGAGGAGAATGGCCGGCGCTGCCTCGCTGCACGCTGCGCCCGAGCAGCTCCTCGCACAGGACACGCAGCGACCGCCGCAACGGGAAGCCTCGCGCGTGTGGATACAGTGCACACGTATCCACCACGGCTCCGTGAAGCAACTTCAATGCGCGCAGGTCGTTGTCCAGCGCGTGCCCAATCAAAATAGTATCTGTTCCGACAAATCCAAGAATATCATTCTGCACATCCCGGAGCGTCTTAGTCGCGCGCGCCAAGTCGCGCGGCCTGATGCCCGAGAAGCGTGTGTTATGGTCGACAACGGGCGAACTAGGTTTCACCAATGATCTGTATACCAGGCGACCATCAGCAGCGATGACCGCGATGCTGGCCAGCTCGAATCCCGCCGTCGTGTAGCACATCTCAGCGTCGATGGCGTAAACACCGCCACGAGGTGAGCGTGCACGCACATATCCTTCGAGAGGGCCATTCATGCCGGGGCGAGTGCCACTCCATACGTGGAAGCGGGCGGAGCTGCATCCTCGAGCACCCAGCGGGGCGTTGCAGCAAGTGTGTCGGTAGTCACCACTGCAGCGGCCCCAATGATACAAACAAGACTCCTCAGACAAATATTCACCCTCACGAGTCATTCGAAACATTTTGTCACAACGCACACACAAATGTTCCACTGCATCGGCTTCCTCATCACTGTCGGACCGCGGGCTGGAGCCCAGCGATCCCCGTCCACTGTCACCTTGAGAGCCGCCAGGAACGAACTCCGGCGCATTCACATCCCACGCCGTATAGCGCAAAGTGGTCGTTCTTGACCGCGGCGGAGGATTGATGTACACAACAGCCTTCGACGAGTTGGGCTCGATCTCCAGCGGGTAGCCCAGCGCCCACATACGCTCCGGCGAGAGGAGGTGCGGGCGGAGCGCCTCCACTAGTTCTTCGGTAGAGATTCTCTGGGGCGTCGACGGCGACGGCGGCGAGGTCGGGGGGCGCCGTCGATCGCGGGGCTTGCGCCGCCGTGCTGCAGCGCTGGCAGCATCCACCGTCGCGATGGTCTCTTGGTAAAACCAATTTTGCAAATTAATACAAAAGTGCATGTTTCTTCGTACGCTTGTATACACATAGAGTCGAGTGTTTATTTATTGAGAGCGAGCGCGGAGTCGACGCGATACGTGCGAGTGCGCGCGCGGGCGCTGTACTAATGGCGCGATGGAGGGGCAGACCGCGCTATATACGACACGCAGGTAGCGCGTTTGTTAACGGGACATACCAATCGACCGGCCTATTCTCATTTTTCTAAACAATAATAAAGTATTATTTCTTTGTGTCAATAAAAGTGTAAATGGGGTGATTTGTGTTACTGTACCAGAAAAAGAAAATTGTAATTGTAGGAACGATTCAGTCGCAGCTGTTGTTTGTTTACGTTGATCTGTACCGCGCTTATCAGCTGTTAGTGTTGTTAGACGCCGTTGGCTATGCTTTCTAATAGCGCGCATTGAGATGAAATTTACATGTTGTATGTTGTACCCGGGTACTTTTGAACGTTACAAATTTAACTTTACTGCTGACCTAAATACTGCTCGCAGATTGATCAATTTAATTGATTCAATTAATAACTAAGAAAATCTGGTCTTAAAAAATGGGATTTAATAGACAATAGCAATATTTAATCATACCAAATTAATAAAACAGCCTTTTTAAAGCTTTCCAATCAAGCGGAGAATTTGATAAGTTACTTATATATTCCGTTGGAAATATAGTTATGTATTAAAAACACACTACCACACTAGCAAGGGCTCATAAAAGTCATAAACATATTTTACTACATAGGTCCATAATTTAGTAATGATAATTAGCTCATTATAAATTTCGTATTAGCATTAGCATAATGTATTTCATTATTTATTATCCGTGGAATCATTAGTTAACGATATTTTGCGTAGCTATTTTATTTATGAGACTTAACGTAGTATAAACAGCAACACTTAACTGAACATCAGTGGACCTTATTACAAAAGGCATAAGGTCCACCGATGGACAGTTAAAAGTGTGGGCGATGGTACTGAGAAATACGAATTGGAATAAAAAAAGAAGACATTAAGCCGTCTGGTGGAAGGGCGGGCGGAAGGAAGGACGGCGGGCCATTGCCCTGCCCGGCCGGCGTATCTCGTATTTATAACGTCAAGGTAAATTCTGATACCTAAAGACATTGTCTTCATATCATGTCATTCACTTTCAGGCGGTATAAACACCTCGTACGATGAAAAAACAATTACTTAGACATACAGTGACGTTCAATTTTATTAAGTCTCGGCTCAATTCGAACATTAAGATACGTCAATTAATAGATCTAGAAACGATATGGATTAGATATGTCAGCGTCAAATGTGACGTTTCTTCAAACAAAAACATCACTTTTATCAGTGTCAAAAGTAACACTGACACATTTAATCCATATCGTTTCTAGATCTATTAATTGACGTATCTTAAAGTTCGAATCGGGCAGTCTGTATCATTTCAATTGTGCAATCGTCATTTTTTATCTTATCACTAATATTGATTTTTAAGATTTATGACAATTTAATGCAATATTTATATGTATATCGCCATATCGTATTGATTTGATTTGGCCTAATAAATCTCTATGTAGAGCTTAAGGTTATTTTAGGTGGGCCGAGGTCAATTTGGGAAAAGTTCAATTTCATTTTCTATCGAGCGACGCGAAATTAATCTAATCATGCTAACCATTTAGCAAAACGCCACCGATTCGGAACCTAAAGTAATGACATTGATTATGGTTACACGATTACATAAAGTTTGTTCGATAGAAAATACCTAAAATAAAAAATTCAAAGTCTACTCCTAAATTAATTAAAAATGTGCTATTAGCAAAACTATTAACTTAGCACCCCTGCATACAAATATGAAATTAGCGTTGCATTCAAAATTATATCCGACTTAATCTAACACTTTAGTTAGGTACGCACTAACTACTTAGCTTAATAAGCGCGCGCAAACCGAAACGTTTTACGTTTTTCATCTAATACCTACCTACGTGAAAAACCTCAATTGGTTTAGACATGTTAAGACATGATTGAACGAGCCTCCAAGAAAGTTGGCCAAGCAGTCATGTGCGCTCATGCGCTGGGCATGTGTGAGCCGATTGTTTGTATACACAGCGTGTGGGCGCGGCGCTTGGTCGCTGACACCGGCGATAACCTTCGAATCTATGTCAGACAAACGGGATAGAGTCGACGAACGGAATCGCGTCTCTAATTCACGAAGCATTTCTCTTCAGTGAGCGCGTCCCTAGTTCAACCCGAGTCTAATATCGTAAAAAGTGTGAGAAATCGAAGAGTATTCTTAGACTGGTTTGCTTGCTTAAGCTCGGTAAGAGTGGACAACACGATAAAACACGCTACTGGGAATCAGACGATGCTCGCTGGACGAGTTAGCACCGTAGATTCTGTGAAGAACTTGCTAATGACTAACGGTCTGTGCCCAGCATAACGCACCGTGTAAAGTAGATCGGTAAGTACCTACTTTAAACTTGCTACCAGTCATATTTGAACATACAGCAACCGACTAGTTCATAATTTCCTAGCGCGTGTGACCACATGAGTGTATGTAATTTAGTTTATTTACAGAGCCACGTTCAGCCCGCATTCGTACACTACACTGTTATCGTTAAACCCAATATCCGATGTCTGGGAGCATTAATCACTTACGGCGGCCTAAAAAGAATAACTAAAGTCGGTCAACCCAGTCCGTACGGCCGGTTAATGCAAAACGTTAACTATAACTCGAAATTCAACATTTTTGCCTTCCGACCAAACAGATATACAACCGGCCGTTGAAAAGAAGACACGGGAAACCGGTTTCCCTGTCACTACAATATTACGATCGAGAAATCGCGCGATAAAATTGTTCTGATGTGATCATGAACGTGATAGCAGGTAATAGGTAATATGATTTCTATAAAACGCGCTGATATTGTAGGTCAGTTCCTACGATTCAATAAACAATTCGTAGTAAACAATAGTTCTGATTAAGCATTTAAATGGTTCATTGGTCATGTTTACTCATATAGGTATGAATCAGCCATAAACCAATTACCGTGGGTAAGTATGCATGATTAATACTTGTAACTATGTCAAACTACTCAAATAACATGCGATTCGGCTACAGTTCGAAGAGTAATAAAAGGAATAAATTTGCTTAAGAGGCAAATATTTTATCAACCCTTGAATGAATCTTAGAGTTTCAGTCGAATCGAAAATAAGCCATGATTTTGGTGAGAGCAACATTATGCTTAATTTACTTATCAAGAGAAGAATTATGTCTATAAAAATAACCGCCCACTTCTGGTGTCCCACTAAGAATCGCGGTCACTGGGCCAGGGCGAGCGGAGAACACCGGAACTTTAATTTCAACCAGGTACCAATTTCAAGTTCAGAAGGCCTTGGTATCCAATTATTACTAACAAGATATGGGTACAGTATCGATTCAATACTAATAGATAGTTTCTTTGTAAAAAAAACTAAGATCAAAACTAATCGTGTTTGACAAGGCTTCCATAAGATTGAATTACTCGCATGTAATGCAACCCAACCGCGAAATGTACAGGATACAACAGTTATAAATTAATGTATTGAAGGATTTGTGAAAACAAAAGGGAAACCGCGCGGAGTCGTAATATCTCGTGACGTAGTGTTCTGGTGAAAGTTGTTCATCATCGGCTCACGGCAGCGGTGACCACCGTCACGACGCGAAGCTCTATGTGGGTCAAGGAGCTCGCGTTGCCAAGCTAAACCTTTTTGCATGAATCACTAATAGATTAAGGGTAAGCGGCAAGTAAATTGAGTAAATTCCGTGAACGTCAACTTTGGAAAATACAGCTCTTGCAGTATTGCGTCAGCCGTAACCGTGAGATCACAACCGACTTTTCGAAATAAGATCAGATATGATTTAAGTTGGTAAAATACGAGTAACCATAATCCGAAAAGTTAATCCGTTTAAGCGCGACGAATGATATTAAAATGTGGTCCGCAACTGACACGCATTACGAAACTATCTAGTAAAACTGTCCGAAAATAGTCACTATCAGCCCGACAACTGTTGAAGTAACGGTCGACTAAACCAAACAGAACGAGTCCACACTTAAACCGGAAAAATAACGTTTTCGGGGCACGTCCTCAGCCTGCGATACAAGTGATACAACGTCGTGATCTACACGCACGAGTACTACCTGATACGAGACACGAATATAATGTTTTATAACTTTAACAATAATATTTGTCAATTCTATAAAGGAAACGCAATAAATTGATGCGTCGTTTGGAGTCGGTTGCGCCCGCCAAAACAAGACAAGAAATTAAAATGTCTACTCAAGTAGGAATACAAATAATGCAGCAATTAAATCAGATTCGAAGTCTGCAGTTTTCCTTTGTTTCATAACATTACCAAAACCGTTTCGATTCTTCACAACATGTTCCAAATACAAAAGCAAAATCATATTTTTGGAAATAAGGCCACCGTCGGTTGTGTCATGCGCTCTTTGTTCTGCATACGAATAGTATTCAATGCGATCTCATTTGACATCTCGTCCTAGTTGATGGAATCGATGTCTGCTGTGTTTGTACCTACAATTGACATATTGAAGTACGATTTATTATAATAAATAAGCTCTACTAAAATCTCTGTAACCCTGAATACTGTTAAAAGGAATGTGACGGTTATAAATTATCTGGAAGATGTTCAAGGGAAAATATTTTTCGTTAACATAGTCGTATTTGCCAGAATAGGCCAACTGCGCACAATATTTACGTAGAGCTATATGTATTATACTAGGTTGAAAATAATCTGCTCTCTCTCTTTCTATAGCGTTAATCCCGAATGCAACAGGGCTAAAACTTCGGAGCTTTAACGACTGTGATCAAAAAGTGGACGCTTTCTATGATTTTCTCGTCCACTTTTCACGATTGAGTTTAGTTTTAAAAATAAAATATATTAAAAACAATCAGTTTTAATCATACGAGTAAGTTGCAACAGACGTCAACCTATTTGTAACTCACTGATTATACACTATTAAATATATTGTTTTCTATATTGACCGCTTATCATCACGATATTGCGCAGCAGTAGTACTCTGCTTGAATCAATTGTTTTAATGAACCTACAACTTGCGCTGGCATATAAATACAATCCAAATCAATGTTATGTTGTAAAATAATCAAGTAAGTTTAATTCCTTTAAACTTAAACAATCTTAATATTACTGCAGGTAGGTAAAATGATGACCTTTTAGACTTTAGAGTTATTAATATAGTGTTATAATGACAGAAACTGGTGAAACTAGTTCATTTATGTAGTTGACCTCTGATATACTACAAGATTGCACTTAGACTACGACTACTATAGCAGGAAACGCGTAGCAAGCGATCTTCGGAGGTCAATAAACTCTATTGATAATTCTGTACATTCTCTATACACGTAGCATTTATGCTTGTGTGGTGCTCCTCAATTAATTTGGCTTTGAGATCTATTAACAAGTAATTACTCGTGTTTGCATTACAATGATTAACATATAATACCTAGTTGTTCGATCGAGGATGATGACCAACACGACAAATAGTAAGTCGGTAGTCACTCTAGCAGAAAATAAGTAATCGGAACGTATCATCGAGGAGCAAGTTAGCACCTCACAAGAAAGACGCCAAGTGATCGCCAAACCCAGGGTAGGTCACTGCTAGGATTCACAAAAAGTGCTGTATTTATTTGAGGGGTCCTAACTAGATACTTTAACCCCGAGATGTCAGATGAAAGGTCGGATTGGTTTGCCTGCAAACATCAGAAGAGCGAACCGATGCTAATGAAATGACAAAGTCCAAATTGGAAGATGATGATAGTGTAATAGGAATAAATATAAATGACGTGGGTTGGCGTTCCGCCGACCGGGGATTCCGCGTACGATCTTTTTAGCCCACTCAAATGGCGCGATCGTCCTCCACCTTAACACTCGTTGTTCTAAATATATTCGTTTATCACTTTCCTTTTAAACCTCGCCTCGTTCTTAGAAAATATTTCTAGCCACGTAAGCACACAGTTCTACGTAAAGGTCATATTGTTTGATATTCCTTTGTTTAGGTACGTTTCCAAAGTCATCTATTTATATTTTGAAAATATTTACTTGTTGAAGACAGATAGCGATTTAGTCATTTAAATGGCGAATTCCAATTAGATCACTGGAGTTATACATTTATACTGACAATTATATTATTAACAAAATAATCTAAGCATTAAAATTTGTTAATAGTTACCGAAAATATACTTTTGAATAAAACAGCAGTAGGTATAGTCATACTGGTGGACTGGCGGTGTTCTAGTTACCAGTAATAAAACTGATAAATTACACATCAGAACATGAAAGCATAAACTAAATTGATACAATGATATTGTATGTTACGCTGTCCAGTTACGTATAGTATGACTTGGATGACCAAAGATCCAGAACAAATTGTGTAAGTGAGTGCAACATAACTTGATAATGAAAATTATTATTTTGTGCCCAGACCAGCGTTGTTATTGCCTCACAGTTTAAACCGCTAGTTTCTAAAAGGAAACACTTGAATGTAGTGTGTTTTGTATACGAATGTTGGCCAATCCGCCATTCATGTAAAAGGCTGAAGGTCTTACGATTACAACCTTGAAAAAATCAGCAAGATCGGTAACCGCATGTCAATCCGAGAGGTTATAATCGATGTTTGCAAAATAGTTATGATTTAACAGTTCATCATGTGAACTTTAAAAAAGTATATATAACTTTTTTTATTATGTAGATCGATCGAACGGTAATCGGTATCATTAATATCGGTATCGGAATGAGCTACATGCATGTAAAATATTAACATTTTATAAGTACCTGCGAAGGCTGCGAAAATCCGCAATTTTTTGTAACAATTTGCAAAGATATCCGAGTTTAAAAACGTAAAATTGAATCATTATTGATATAGTGTCCTAATGTATATAAATCAGAACATGATTATTAGATTCCTTATCCCTGTGATAACGAGAAAATTTACTAATTTACTATGTAGCTAATTAGCGGGGACAAGTTCTATGAAAGCGTCTGTATTCAATAAAATCTTCCAACCCTCGGGATACCAAGCCTCATAGCCATCGGTTTATTTCAAAAAAGTTAGCATCCTGACTGTGGCAACAAGGGCACGATTAGTTGAAAACAGACCAAACACTCTAGAACAGTGGTTCCCAAAGTTGACTGGACTCCGACCCACTTAACAAAAACTGCCAAAATCAGGACCCACCTTTTGGCCGTCTTAAAAAGGGGGCATAAAATATTATGGGAAATGCTGCTCTAGAAACAAATGTAAACATTACATATGCTTCTTTATTTCGTGCAATGTACAAACGAGAAAAGCAAGGTCTAACGTTGATTTGACGGTACACAAAGGAACGTTTCGCAACGACCAAGTGGTGTCAAAATTATCAGCCAATTACTACAATTATAAGCTCCTTCACACTGATGTCCGTTTCAAATTGCCACGTACATTTTATTCAATTGTGTATAGGATCCTTCAACTTTGCTCGGCAGTGGCGCCACTATTATACATATATTCAACACGAATGATTCACGCATGATTTAGGCTTGACATTGTTAAATTGGTAATTTTACGCGATTTTATTGATAAAAAAAAACAGACGCAAGGAGAAACCGTCAGGCTTCTTTTTTCCGCTCTCTACCTGCGTGCGTTTCGCTATCAGGTTAAAGATAATAATGCAGAAATCTGGGATACCTCTTCATCGCAAGACCGGTCAACAAGAAAATCCCTGGGAAAGGCCTTTTCCAGCATTGAACGTCTATAGATTAATATGATTATAATGACCGTTTTACTTGATGGTAATATTTCCGTTCTTAATGACTGACTTGTGTTCACACATTTTTCTTCACTTCTTTAGAGCCGTTATTTTACATAACACGATTTGTATTATGCTGGTATAGCCATAGTAATTGTTAACTGACTTTAATCTCAAAACGGTCGAATTAATTTTAAAAGTAGGCCGCAGATTCGGAAGTGACAACCGAATTTAAAAACATTTCGCGGCAGTTAGGCGGAAATAACGGAATCAACGCGGCTTTTGTTTTCAAAAATTCATGAACACGTTACAATCGCTTCACAGTTTTAAAATAACTGTGATTATAGTAAATTATTCACTACGTCTCCAAATAGGTACATATCATTTAAATGCAAAATAAAGTAAACCTGCATATTTTTACCCAGTTTTAATTTACCCTAAAAAAAATTACTAATTTATCCACAGGACAGTATCCTATTTAACAGGACAGGACTTTAGGACACATTGTGTTGGAGTAGCTTTATATACAATGTGTCAGTTTAATTCCTCAACGCAAGTAGGTACAGTACCTACATAGGTAGTTCATTCGGAGATTGCGCATTGCACTACTTATGTTTGCTTATTTGCAATACTTGTGTCGTTTCTCACAGAACAACGCAAACTGTCGCCATCCTGAGCCTACGTTTCTATAGTTAACAGAGAACATATCTTAGTTTAACCAGTATATTATAATCTCCGATAAGGTATAGTCATGAAGAATCATGAGGTCACATTTATATTGTACGGTTTGAGGCAATAGCTCTTTAAGTCACGGGAAGACATCTGCCTGCAACATCTCTCTGCTACGCCATTGTTATTAGGAGGCATAGTGTTTCGAAATACTGCAGATTCCGTTCTAGGATATTCCGGACGCTTACAGAGCGCAAGCGAGTTATACCACGTTCATATCACGGTGTTCACTAAATTGACCTGGGAGATGCACCTAGGCTGTCAGGCTTAGAGGATATCGTGGGATTTTAGACAAATTAGCCTAGCCACACAGCACAGCTTTATTTAGACCCTATTTAGACGATACGAGAACTCGCATACGAGTTTCATTACATTGCTGTTTTTCATCGGTCAGTTGAATTGGACGTAATCAACAGTCCGCAATGTAACTAAAACCGCATGCGAGTTCGCGCGCCGTCTGAATCAGCCCTAACGCTTGCCGTGCTATGGTTGGATTCAGGGACACGACACGATGTATATTTGTAATAGATCTCTAGGTTTTATACTGGTGACCACTATTCACCTGCGCTCGCTAAGCAATGAGAATGCCTACACGTCCTATTGTTCACAAGTGAACGCTCAATTTGGGTAAAGATAAAGTAATTTGAACGTTTCCGCGTTAGAAAGCTGTGAGCTGTAACGGCGTGAACTTGAACGCTCAAGGATTTCGCCACCGTGTCGGATTTGAACCTTCGATTGTACTGAACTACCG
This sequence comes from Cydia fagiglandana, assembly GCF_963556715.1. Lineage (NCBI taxonomy): Eukaryota > Metazoa > Arthropoda > Insecta > Lepidoptera > Tortricidae > Cydia > Cydia fagiglandana. The sequence goes on along the minus strand of NC_085944.1, from coordinate 9,434,254 downwards.
TGTTGCTAACTAATTATTTACTTTTTAAACGCCAGTATTTTTTGATAAAGTAACCAACGGTCCGCGGAAGAAATTACGGTCGTTTTTTTTTCAACTTGAGCTTAAGTCAGATTTGAACTAACATTCTAAATATCTAGTTTCTTTTTTTACTATTGCCTATTGCCCTCGCGTTTATATTCTAGTCGACGTCCTTTAGTATTTAGATCTTTCTAGTTAGTTCCCGCAATAATTGTAATCATTCACTATTTTTTTTGGATAGAAAATTGTTGATAAACAAAGAATTGAAGGTCAAATTATTCAAAATTAACATAACTGAATAACGAAAAGTATCATTGAAAAACTAAAAATTACAGCGCCATTACCTAGTACAATTCATGAATAAATAAATAAACGATTTAATATGTATAATATTTTCATAATTCTCGACTCTATGCATACACAAGCTTAATTTTGAGACAATCACAGATATCAATAAAATAACTTAATTAAACCTTAATAATACCGCCACCATTGTTATTAAGCGAGACATGGCATGGGTTAATCATACAATTCATACATTAAACGAATACGACAATAATTAGTTATATGTATTCTCTGTCATGTGCAGTTTCGATGGTCCAAAAGATAACTAATTAGTAGAAAAATTACCTAATAGTCAAAATATTAAAACACCCCGACATAGGTAATTAATGAAACTATTAATATTTTACGCATAAACTAAAATTAATTCCATAAAATTTGCAATTCAAAGAACAATAAACATAGACAGTTCCGAGTATTAATAAAATAATGAAATTAATTGAATAAATAAAGCAGTGGAATTCGAAAATAATTGATGATAGAAAACATCAAAATATTTAAAAAAGATTTCAGAGTGCAAGTCCGCGTGTTATAAGTACGTAGAAAAAAAGTTAAGACGTATTTTGCCTAAAAAAAACAAGTAAGTAAAACAACATGCAAATTACAAATCGTAAATTTTTGCATTAAATTGTGTTTGTAAAGATGTTTGTAACATGAAAAAAAATACGAGTTGATGAGGCCAGTCACTAATTAGGGTTATTCAACCTTTTTTTAGTCAATGGACTTTTTTGTGGCCGCCATAATTTCATAATTTTCGTGAAATACACACATTGTATGTAACATATTCTTGGAAATAAAGTATTGAATTGAATTTAAAAAAAATATTCAACCCAATTGAGCTCATTAAACGTATTCCGCAACCCTTCATATCTCACACCTTTAAGATTACCTACATAATATTACTACATAGTTGTAAATCTAACTTTTTTCTGTAAAAAGATGCTATTATTAAACAAGAGCCGATATTACAAGGAACTCTAAAAGTACAATAGCTGCATAATGTCGTGTTTTATGTAAAACGGAGCCGAAGGTCTCTCGGTGCCTTCCGCGCCACCAGACCTTCGAGGGTGACGAGGGAGACAGAGACCATGACGTTTATCTCTTCCTGGTGCCAATTCTAATGCCCTTGGTGCGATAACTTAGCACTCAGCTCTGAAAGTGCAGTACCGGCTAAAAACGTATTACCTTCGAGAAGTTTTTATTTTGATTCTTGTTTGACAAACAAAGATTTGGTCGTGTATAAACGAGTAATATAGAACTGTAATACTCGTACGAAGGTTTTTTTTAATTAATTTCCAGAAATATAACATATATAATTGCAACCAAAGTATTGTGTGCAAAGAAATACAGTCAAAATGAGATCTTCTCTTTTTTTTAAATATTGGCAAGGTGTCGGGGGCCATTTCGACTGGCGGAAATTTCAACTATATATTACGGCATATTTATGTATTAAATAGGTAAGATTAATATAAAATAAATAAATAGTGTTTTATAATAATGAATCTAGTGAAGCAACGCCATCTCTAAGAAAACGTTGTAAACAGCATGCGCTTCGGTCTGCGACGGCGAGTACAGAGTTCAGATAACCGAGAGGAATCATAGATGGCGCGCGGAGTATAATGTTCAATTTGTTCAAACAAACTTCTTGTTATGTATAAACTGTAAAAAACTGTAATGCGTTGAATTTCTTAAACTACTGAACTCTGGAAAAACACCAGTAACATAGGGACAGATCCTCGTAGGTAAATAGACACACAGTGCGGTAATTATTTTTCAAAAAAAATCTTTAGTATGCAGAATTCTCTGTATATCTAACCTTTTTTTAGTTTGATTAAAATACTGTTTCTTTTTTATTAAAGTAATACATTTGTGTGTTTTATCTGGGATCGACAGTCTGAAAGGCGTTTACTTTTCGCTACAATTTTATTATTTTAAAGATACCTATAGTAAACATTATTTCAGTATGAACTAACAACGTAAAAGTTACCACGTGTGTCTCATTTGGCGCCTAAGTGCGCTTGTATCAGACAAGACGCGTAAATAAACAAATGCATGGACACCACGTGGAGCGAAAGAATGCGCAATAATTATGAATTACTCACAATACATGTGACTCGACGGCGCTGCGTGTCTACTGCTTAAGAGGGAGATCTATAGAAACTTTAGTCACCGGAGATCAATATTATGCTGGTTTTATGAACAGCGATGCGCGTTGGTGCTATAAATTTGCGGTCGATATGACGATTGACGTCTACAGCTCATATATATCGATTTAGAATAGAATAACAATAACACAAATTGAATGAAATGGAGCGTGCAGTAACACAGCAGCAGTGTTCATATCGTTATTGCGTATCAAGTACCAATCTTACTTTCATCGGAAATAGGGTTACCAGAATTTGGAATTTCCTGACAAAAGTCCTAATTTTCGATTATTTTTCCTGACCTTCATATTTTTAGACGACGGGGGGGTATTATTTAGGTGAGTTAGTAGTTAAGAAAAGAAAATTCCTGTTATCTGGTAACCCTAATCGGAAACTACAACTACATAATAATTCAAATAAAAGCATTACTAGGACTATTTAAGAGTAAATTTGCATAGTTAATCGGAAGTAAGTATATACAGGTGGCAATCAAAATAGAGCACCTACTGGATTGTTCAAAACGCTTGCCTCGGGAATTCGCCAATTCGCCTCACGCTAACCAGAGTAACGTCTCACCTTAAAATGATTAGCGAGAATCTGGAAATTGTAATGACGCTTAAACGGGCTGAACAGCCATAATAACAGCCAACCCCGGCGCCATCGTAAATAGGACGGAGCCTCGCCCTTCTACATTCCCAATAATCACTGTAGAATATTGAAAATATACGAAAAATCAGGTCATTCTTATTGCCGTACTTTCAAAGGTATGAGCAAAATCTCAAAAAAGGACGTGGATTCATCATACGAGTATGACGAGACGCCACAGCCACAGAATAAGTAATAAATAGTATTATCATACCACAGTGCTGTCACTGACTTTATAGTAGCAAAAGCGTGAGTCTCTCACTAACTTTATTGTAGCAGTTTTGACGTTTTAGTAAGAATAGCTAAAATGACACTTTAGGTCACGGCCCTATTTTTATTCTTATGATGATCTTTATTTAACTCATATTTATATCCAATTGGTACGATGCCTACTTAACGTACCGTACGGAACTGATTTAAAACGTGTTTACTTAACGTACGTAAGAATAAAACGTAATAACGTTCTAACCTAACTTGATTGGACGTAAACATTAAGTGATAATACACTGGTTCGACGATGTGGAAACTGCCTAAATGAGAAGAAACAAGGTAAACAAAACAATATTGAATTAAATGATGTAATAGTTGTAAGAAATTTCACGTATTGGTTGGTTAAAAATAAAAGGTTAATTGTCTTTTTGTGGGTCAACGACTTGCCTCATCAAGCTATAGCATGATCGACTTTTCAAACCAGAAAAACTACTGATACCTAGGTATAATACGTAGTTATAGGTAAAATATGTAATGTAATATATTAAGTACTCTAACATTAGGAATGTGAATGAGAAGGAATTGTATGTTTATATTTTTTAGATACTTTACATATGAGAGCCTGTTGGGTCCCACTGCTGGGCAAAGCCCTCCCCCTGGTTTTTCCAGTCCTCCCAGGTTTGAGCAGTCTTCGGCCATTCTTTTTAAAAGGACTAATCATGCTAAAATGGCTAATAAGATAACTAACCCCTTGTTTGTGTACTTATGAAAAGGATTCTGACCGAATTTTGAGCCACCTTTTTGCATTTTCGTAGAGAACGATATTTTCTGCTCTATACCGCACACCGAGGTTTGAACCCATGATAGTTGAACGCCACACAGAGTATCTAAAAGGTAAAAGATTTTTTGAACCCCGGAAAACATGTCCTAAGGGGCTGAATTTGAGGGTGTTATGTTAACTTGTCATCATTCTCTTGCACTTATCCCATTCACTTGGGATCGGCGCAGCATGTCTTTTTCTTCCATTCCTCTCTCTCGCCCGTCATCTCATCATTCACTTGCGTTCGTTTAATTTCATTTCTCACACAGCCCATCCACCTTTTCCTCGATTTTCCTCTCCCGTTACTTCCCTTCACATTCATTCGTAATACCTTTCTCGTCACATGACTTTCATCCCTCCGCATCACATGTCCACTTGTAGGGGACTGTATTTAACGGTTTTTACGCGGATGAGTCATCAGATCAATGTCATGGACAAGAACTAGTGTAATTTAAATAATAATTTATACGAAACCTAAACCGAAATGACTAAGATGAATAAATCTAGCAGACGTTCTGCAGTGGCGTCCAAACAGTTACCCGATTACCATTAAAAGACCATAATTCGGATCAAAACCTGTGACTAGGTGTCAAGGAACTAATAAGTTATAGATTCTTTGGAGACACCCACAAAACAACAGAATTCAGAGGTCGTTGTCTTTAAAATTAAATGCTATTGAACTCTGCGTCTCAAAGTCAAACACCGAGGTTGGCTGAATGTTATTATAAGATCCACGCTTTTTTAATTATGTAGTATTATGTAGTGATAATTGCTTGTATAATCAAAACATATTTTTATAAACAAGTGTAAGAGGGACAATAAATAGATTTCATAGTGGTAGGTACCTATTTAATTGTGTGTATAAAGATAGGCGATAGGAACTTCCGCGTGGATTCTTTATTTATACAAATCAATTAATTTAAACTGGCTTGGAACTTAAAACTACTTAAACTCATGTCACGGAAATTCTGTGCTAGCGCTCTTGTAAATCCATATTACATACATAACTATATAAGGGCAAAATCCTCTCCGTGACGTGACTATTAGTTCTCAAAACCTTGGCAGATGTAGATGTGTTGTTGGAGTTAGTAACTATGTAGGTATTATGAAAATTTCATAGGCCCTCTCTTAATACGTTATAGTACTCACTCGCAGGCAAACTGTATATTGTTAGGATATAACAGGCACAACACTCGTGTATACGGTCGGTGCCCCAACTTAAGTACCCACGCCGCCATACTAATTGTATATATAGAAAAGTGGATACTTATGTTAAGGAACAGACTATACCGCAGGCTTCGGATGCACTAACGGTGAAAGTAGACTGGCCCGTTCAGTGCGTAGCGCACATTTCACCCGCGGCGAGCTTTCCAACGCGCCCGCGGTTACAGTCGCTCGCTAAATTCCTACACAAACAAGCGTCAAACGGCTGGAGCTAGCTTAAAACTAGAAAACGCGCAAGGTATTCTCGGGATTTTCTACAGGCAATTATGCAATACGCTTTTACTGCTCTACAGACATTAAAACCACGTTTGACATTATCGTGGGTTTTAATTCTGGCATTTCTGGCTCATACCAAGTTTCCATAGAACTTTTAGGGTAATTTGATAATAAGCCCTAGCGCTGAATTTTTCTTCCGTTGGTTGTAAGGTCACATGTAAAAAAAAGTGTTTACGCCAAATCTTAGATCAAAATACCTGAATAGCGCCAAGCGCGGAAATGTTATGAAGATGTTAATACTTAATAGGTACCTAAGTATAAAACCGATTGAAAAATAACACGCCCATTTTAAACAACATGCAATTCTTAACGAAAGATACGTCACGTATGGCGTTATGCCACCGATATAATTCGATAATGATAACCGATAAGAATCATTATGTCACAATGTGATAACTGAATCACTGCTCTGATTAATTATACTACAAGGTTGAGTAACGTTAAATGAAAACGGAAATCAATCAGTTATCAGTTGAAAAAAAAAACGCTTAACTGTTTGCATAATATTGAGCAACATTGTCGTCAGGATGATTATTATATTATTATTAATTTAGACGAATCAGAAGAAGTATCGTAACAAAGTTTTCACCACACCAGCTCGGAAAGGCTTTCTTTGCACTTCAAAAACCGATAACAAAGTTGCATTTTATTCACATGTGAGGCAAAGTAATCAAATGCAAATTTTGAGTCGTTTTCTTGTATTTGCTGGTAGAATTACTTTTAAATGATGATTTTGAATGATAAATATTTAATAACATTCATTTGGATTTGATTTGGTTTGATTTTGTTTGATATTTTACATTTAATATTTGCTTCGTGTTGGTGTGGTGAAAAATTTTGTGTTTCACTCGGGGGCAAATTTTGTTTAACCCTCGTGCTTTGAGACACTCGCAACGCTCAAGATTCCATTTTTCGAACCACTCGCTACGCTCGTGGTTCAATTTTGGAATCTTTCGCTTGCTCGGGTATCAATATTAGCACGAGCGGTTAAACAACAACTTTGCCCCCTTGTAAAACAAATAACTATGTATATCTCATTCCTAATATGATAACTGAAACAAGGCTTATCAATGTTTTATATATAGTTTTATTTACACCATGTAACTTACATGACCAAACCCATTATTTTGGATTGCCTGAAGTTTCTTGGCTTTTATTATAAATAATTAAATTTCTTTATTTTAGATTTGTGTATAAACTCTCCCCGAAAAAGATCTGTATGTAATTTTTCAATTTAGCTTTTAGTGGTTTACCGCTAAGTTGCGATTTTTATTTGCACTACAGATTGTGAATGCAGTGAACTAAGAAAGTGCGCGTGAGACAACTTTCGCGACCGAATTCGAGAGAAAGTAGTCCGGGCCGTGCGCGGCGCATACATTATATCACTTTATCCAATGTCTTTGGATTATATCACAACCGACTCTGTGAAAAAGATTCCGCGTTTTACTCTTATGAAACGGTCAGGCCATTTATGGACAGTTTTATCCCCGCTTTGTTGCAAACTGTTATGCGGTGTTACATTTTATGTTAAGTTATTTTTATAACGAGATCCTTTCAATTATGAACCAGTCTACAGTAGTTGCAGGCGTCCGTAGGCTTCGGTAACTGCTTGCCATCAGGTGGGCCGTTATGCTTGTTTTGTGGTCAATGTTAAAACAGATATAAATCAGTACTGATATGATGGTCGTTCTATGTCTACGTGACAGCGTGATAAAACGGTGTCCGTCACTTTCTATCCCGCGGTGTTAAAGGTGACAGTTATTTTATCACGTGGATAACACCATCCATAATACGCCTGCAGGTGTCTAAATTGTCTAACATCATCATCGCTCTTCCGACATAGTGTCTGTTTAAAAATAACAAGTTGCAATTGCTACGCTTTCGTAACGTGACGTTTGTTGCCAAGCGGAACTGTTTAAAAGTCCACCTCCGCTCCGCCAAGAAAATCTTTTATTTAAGTAACTCCTTTCGCTTTCAGCTGGCACTGGCAGCATCCGCGGAAACGGGCGCTCGGGAAGAATTAGCGGCCGTGTGTTAAATGCCGCCTATTTGCAAAAACAAACAATGGAAGGTCAAGCTATGGCTGCGCATACTAATGAAGAAAACTAATCGGGATGGGCATTGCCGAAAATTTATTGGTTAGAACGGAAATCGCTCTTTAACCTCTTTACATTTTAAACGCTTTGTTCCTAAAGTGGTTGAATGTAGCTTCGGATTACTATAATATCCGTGTGTCGGGCATACCTTTAAACATCCTATAGGCCCACTTGCACCATCTCAATAACCCGGGGCTAAGCGGTCAAACCGTTAACCCAGTGTCAAATTGTACTGATAATCATGGTAACTCCAGGTTTAACCGGTTAACCCCAGGTTAGTGGAATGGTGCAAGTGAGCCTTAAAGTTTTATTTGCATTTCTACTTAACACATTGAACATATATTATGTTACAATACTGGCACGATATAATAAGAATGTATTTAATCTTTTGGCGAGTCTAAATTATTTTTATTGCAATGACTAAGTATTGTCCATATTTAGATTGTTGTTGGTTTTTGAATCAAAATTTTCCAGTTTCCATGTTAAGTTCCAGTGTACGAGGGTTGCACTGAAAATGTCGGGAATAGAGAAAACTGTCGCATCTAGACAGTCAATCTTTATTTTAATGCATACTTAAACTCAAACTGACCACGCATATAAATTTTCTTTTGAAAGTAATCATTCTGTAATGCACACGGCTCATAATCCCAAAGTCCTTTTTGTATGGCGATTTTGGGGCCTTAGTGGTTTTGTATGAAATTCGTGGAGTAGCCAACGGAATTGAAGTTTTTTTTACATATATATGTATATAAAAGATTTTTTTACTGTTGTCATATGAATATTTAGGAATGTCGAAATCTGCCGACATGCAACTTTTTTGGCAGTCTTTTTAATTAACAGCACAAATGCGATTTTAATTTTTGACGTCGCTTTGGAATGACATGCTTCTTTAAGATCACCCATGGGATAAAATGAAAGTGACTTTCATATTTAATTTTAACTGCAAACGAGCGTACGATGAACTCTAGTTCATAAAAAAATAAGAGAAGCCCTTTGTAACTTTTATTTGTTCGCTGAGGGCATATTGAAAACCGTTTAAAAATATGATCCGAAAAATCACTTGGTCAAAAATTCAAATAATGTTCGACATACAATTTTCAAATTGCCAGTAATTCTTAAATACAAATGACAACCAAATGGAATATACCTTAAAAGTTTTATAAAGAGTTACATTTTTATAAATTATATGCCTCTTTCTATTATGTTATTTCTAAGTGTCCCATTCCCGAATATTTCAGTGCGACCCTCGTATACGTACCAGATTTTCTCGTTTGTCGTAGTCATGAAAAGTACCTAGTTCACGACACTTGACGTAAAAATAAATACAGTGTAAACTCCATATAACGTTTCATTCCCTAACATCGATATTTTTGGCTCTATTTGGTTTACTTTAATATTATTATTATTTCTCTATTTAACAAAAAATCTCTATAACGTCAAAAAGTATCCAGTCCCCTGAGTGTCGCTATATAGAGTTTACACTGTAAATAGCTAAATACATTTTTCGAGAGCTATAACTAGTTATATATAATGTTTGGCCGGTGTTATTATAACACACAACACACAGTATCGTTTTAGTGCTAAGTAACAATTTTTTATCAAAACAACTATCGCATCACCGTCTCGCAAAATTAGGCCGCGTGCTCATCTCCTTGAATCTCCGAGTTTATCGAGCCCGGAAGACAAACGTCGACACTTGGTGTCACACACATGACGAGTGACGCAGTTGTAACGAGTTTATCACGTCAGTGTTTTGCCTAAATACGACAATCGCACATCTATATATAAACCGCGGGTTACGGATTTAGAGCAGAACTAAGATGGCCGGCTCTTTATCATTTGTCATTGTCACCATGCCTGTCACGTACTAACAAGTATGTAAGTGCGAAAGTGACGCATGACTTGACAGATGATAAAAACGCGACCATGATACTGTGCTGTAGATTGTTACAAAGATGTTATAGATATTGTTATTATAAATTTCGTTCGTTTTATTTTTAGAGCTTGACATGTAATATTTTTCGAATATACTATTAGTACATATTACGTATGTTTGTATGCATGGCTATTTCTGTGGCACGGCTTAAAACTCAAACCGATTGACAGACGTGTGAGATGTCGTTACATTCGTCACAGTTGTGAATGAGATAAAATGCGATCCGTGAGTTTAAAAACTATTTTTCTTCACTGTTTTCAACGATCGGTACGTTGTGTGGTAAACTCTGTTAAAGAATTACCGCATTATTCATAAAACTTTACGGGCCTGATTTAGTTAAATTTTGTTTTATCCCTTTCTTACAAATACATAAGTCAAAATGACAGATAAAGACAAACGATTCATAGCTAATTCGCGTTTATGAATTTAGCGTTTATGAATAACGTCATTAGACAACAGATATCGATCTCATTACATTAGCAACCGTAATCTAAGATACTAGTCAAGATAAAATATTACATCGCAACAGGATGTGCAAAATCTAGCTAAATTTAAAATCTTGTTAAAAAAGTTATCTTCGATAACAAACCATTCATGTTCATTGATTTTATCACGATGACGCGTACGCAAGTACAGAGGCCCTACCACGCACCACGTTCGATGTGTTGCCTCTCTATCGCACTTGTAAATTCATACGTAAGTGTGACAGGGAGGCAACATGTCGAACGTGGTTCCTTCCTGCAACTGACCTTAGGGGCGCCGTCATCGCTGATCTCATTTTGACTTTGTATGGGTGTATTTACAGAACGCCGTAGGAGGCCCACTTGCACCATTCCACTAACCCGGGGTTAAGCGGTTAAACCGTTAACCCAGTGTCAAATTGTACTGGTAACCTTGGCAACTCCAGGTTTAACCGGTTAACCCCTGGTAAGTGAATGGTGCCATTCGCCTTTAGCTAATTTCTGAAGAACAAGAAAAGAAAAGAAAAATAACTAGAAGACTTTAGAGTCCCAAAATTTTATACGATTCAGATCTTTGAACTTAAAGTTTGTATTTATAGAAAGTATTTAATTGCTGAGGAACTGAAAACATTAAAGTTAATTTAGTAATAAAATTTGATATCAGTCCTGTATCTAGGTACCTATCTATTTAAAATCCTAGTATGTAGTTAGTAATTAGTATAGTACTATAAGTTTTAGTTTTATTCTTATCATAAGTTCAATTTTTTTGTCACTATAATGTTTTGAAATAAAGTTTTTATCTATCTATCTATCTTATATACGAATAATGCACAAACATTAAAAGGGCAACATTCCGAGTTGTAAAACAAGAATTTGAAAAGAAGTCTGTATAAGAAACGCCTACAAAAATTCTAGAACGCTAAGGCAAGGAAAAGTGTAATTGTGTTTTCCGTATCATAATCGTAACTTTATTCCATATACTCGTAATTGTGTAAAGTTCCTATTACGGATCTTATCAAGCTTTCCATAAAAACGATAAAGATTATCTTCGTCCTCCTTTCATAATGACTAAGCGTACGAACACAATCCTGTAATTTTTACAGTACTTATGGTGCTACTTTACCGCCCTGGGGCGGGATTAATTACAATACGTGCCTTTGTCAAAAATGCAAAGGGCCATATGTAGTGCAAAACGTTGTACTGGTTGTACATTACACGTATGAAAAGAAAATTCGATACTCGTGTCGATTTAAAACACTCCCTTCAGTCGTGTTTCAATTTATCGCCACTCGTTGCGAATTTCCTACTTTTAGCACTTGTATCGTAACGTATATTACATATCGTGCTAAAAATCAGGCCTTGACATTCAATTTACTTTAACGCCTAAATATGTAACTATTTTACAAAGTACGTGTATATGTTGCAGTCAAAAGTGCGAACTGGTCAAAAGAACTTTTAACCGACAAAAGCAGGCAAAACTGCTTTTGGCTGAGCATGTTGGTCAAAAGTAGTTTTACCTGAAAATCATACCTATTTCTGGCAGCAGTTTCGTTTTTAGGGCGTAGCAAAAAAAATAACCCTAACCTACCTATCTCTGGGAACAGTTTCGTTTTTTGGGCGTATCAAAAAAAAATAACCCTATCTCTGGGAGTACTTTTGACTGATAGTAACAGTCACAATTACTATTAACCAATGATTTTCAGGTAAAACTACTTTTGACCAACATGCTCAGTCAAAAGCAGTTTTGCCTGTTTTTGTCGGTTAAAAGTTCTTTTGACCAGTTCACACTTTTGACTGCGACATATACATACATTAACACATTGATACTTGTATATTAAGATGTTGATTTACTACATATGTATTTAAATGAAGCGTTATAAACACCCGTCGCATCATTTATCATTTACATAGTAAATGACTCAATTTTTTAGTTTTAATTCATGTTTAGAGTTGTGTACGAGCCGATGAATGAGTAATGTAATGTAATTATCATAATATAAGCAGGAAATACAGTCATCGCACCCGAACCTAACTAGAAGTCTTACATCATAACGTGATACCATCCATACCTAGTCAATATTGATCAGTGATCACCATAGTTTACTGGATACTTTTTAACAAATTTTGTATTAGTATGACGCGTATACTTATTTCCAAATTATGCTAAAAGTATTTTTAGTACTTAAATAACATAAATATAAATTTTCAATTAAATAGTACCTACCTACTTACCTGCGTATGAATGAATAAATATTTAAGTCTCTTTAGCGCGAACATTTTAAAAATTACTGTTCAGTAATTACCGAAGTCAATAAAATTGATAATTAAATTAAAGCACAGGCTGAGCCACAAAGGTTACAATGTTGATCTTATGTGGATCCGGATTTGAGCTCGTTTTATATAGTTCAAGCCCTTCCAATCAAATAAAAATTGTATGTATTTCTGGCTAGAAATATGCATTCAGGACGCATAAATAAAAATACGCATCAGTAGAGACGCATTATGATCAGAAGGATTTTTCAATTTAGCTAGTTGAGGTACCCTTAGGACTTCAAGCTAGGATATAATATAATTTTATGTTCAAATATTATAAGTATTATAACAATAGTTATAAAAAAAATGGGCCCGCGAGGTGAGACCATTGATACTATTATTTTGTAATTAATTTGCCACGCGAGATAAAGGTACTTACCTGCTAATATTTCTTAAATTCAGTTACTTTTGATGTTACCTACTATTAACTAAGTTCGAAACAAAACCACAGGGCAAGACAGATTAACTGGGTGTACTTTTTATATTAAGTATAAGTACATTAAATATATAATTACAGGTAAGTACGAGTATATATCTGTTTTATTTGTGATAATTAACTCAATTTTTGCTGTGATCCTAGGCCATGGCTTTGAGTCTACTACTATTACTACATTAATGAGGTTCAAGATAGAACACTTTTAATACGTTCGGTTTATAGATATAAGATCAAAAATACACGTCGGCAAAGAATTCCACGCACCTATTAGCTGGACGCAAAATTATCCTTGAATGCGTGTGGTTCGTAATGATCTTAAAATAGGCATTTCGTATGAATCATAGAGCCAGCTAAGAACGGGAACATAGATGGTCTTCTGTTTTGTAGAACACAATTATAAAACTTATTTAACAAGTTTCAATTAACTATTCGTTAAAGTAAGTACGTAATCTGCCGTATCTTATCTGCTAGCTAGGAAGTATCATATAATTAATACGTGTCATATCTCCACGATAACCAGTAACTTAGGCGCCTCTTTGAAGACACTCCTCAATAAAATGTTTTTCTACAAATTGATTAAAATTGCAGCTACATTTAATTTGCTTGCTACCTAATGTAAACATTGATATGTTCTCACTAGAGATGGGTAGGGGTGAGTAAATACTGAGTATTTACTCGATATTTACTCAAAGCACCCGATAAATACCCGTATTTACTCATTTAGGTGGGTAAAAACGATTGCTTATAAAATATTCAAAAAGTGAGATTTAAGAACAAAATTGTCTTTTATTGAAGAGTGCTAACGTGTATTAACAATATCTATAAAATAAAAAGCATATAGGACGCTTAATTTAGGAAAAAAAGGTAATTATTAGTGAGATGCAAATTGTGATAATGCAAAGTTAACAATTTTGTTTTAAATAAGAAGGTATTTACTTTAAAAATATGGTACTTAAATTCTATTGATGTTCTAGATAACTGCATGTCGCGCAAAAAGTGCGTGTTTACGTGGCACTTACGACCTTTTATTAAGGGTTTTTTAAAGAAAACTCAAAAATGGCTCAACCGATGATGTTCAAAATATTGTTTTTTGTACTCTATTATACGGCTAATCTCCCGATATGTTTTCATATTTTTTCTGAACTTTGGTTCTAAAGTTATAGAGAGATAAACATTATTTTGGCCCTTCGAAACGGTTTTTTTTCCAAAATATTCAATTTATCCAAAAATGTTCTTAGATACATTCCAGTTATTTTTAAAGACCCATTTAATGATGTGCAACACGTTGGTGGTTTCTGAAATTTTTTTTTGTAACAATTAGTTACTTGTATGGAGTGCCCCTCTTAAAAATACATTTCTTACAATTTTGAGTACTTAATCCAGTAGCAGCTTACAAAATACACCTATATTTCAAATTTATATGCCCCTTTCAGCACTCTAAATAGTTTATACCCACCAATTTGGGTATAAACGAGTAAATACGGGTATATTGAGTAAATACTGAGTATTTACTCGGTATTTACCCGTGAGTATTTACTCACTACCCATCTCTAGTTCTCACCCGCTTTTAGTCATGACATGAGTTTTGTGTTGTGTCACTTCGCACGTTTTTTATTGCAAGAGTGCTAAATAAATGAAAACATTTCATGCTTCAAAGTCTCACAGATACAGCCTTGTTTCATCTCGGTAGGTACTTCGACAACTAGAGATGATACTTCGGAAGGATGTCAAGGCAATCGCCCAGTTCTGGTGTGCCGTTAAAGATGGGTTGATTTGCGATTAAAATAATGGTTTTATGCATTCATTAGGCATTCGAAGTTTAATCATTTATAGTGAAGTTTAATAATGTATTGTGACATTCTGACATTGCATCACGATTAGGGGCCAGTTGCACCAACCACATTTGACAGACTGATCAACCACAGCCGGCGCGCCCCGGCACTTCACTATGAAACTTTCCATACATAAAAATTTAGCGAACTCTTTTACGATACGAACAGTTTGGTGCAACCGACCCTAAGCCTATTTTAGACGGACGTCATGGAAAGAGGCATTTATCGTCGATTTATTGCATACCAAGTCCAGATTTCGATTTGCTTAATAAGGCTTAAGATGCTGCGTTTCAACCTCGATTTACGCATTCGTATGTTTTTCCTCTATTTAATTAAAGACGAATAAAACTGTCGGCGGTACCCTAGCGTCAACAAATTCTATGCATGCAGAGGTCGCTACACGGCTTGGCCAACGACACATAACCATAAAATTTTATGATCCATTGTATGATGTACTGTCGCCGTACTTCAACAGATAAGTCGCACCTACTGAAAATTGCACGCAAATAACTTACATATAACCCCTAGTAGAAAAAGAGGTAACATTATGACATTCAGTTAGTGTTACCGGCGTTGCGTGCACAGCTGCATCACCATATGAGTGCGCATTGTGAAACTCGAGTATAACCAAACTGCATAACATAACGCGGTCGCAGAGGAACAATTTATGAAACCAAAACTTGAATCGCACACTTCTTTATTATGCAGTCGCGATATACAAAGCTGTAATTGATGCTATATTTTACCCAATTATAGACCACCAAATTGTAGTGTATTATGTATATTTTTTACTATTCTTGCAACAAGTAGGCACCTCATTTGTCACGCACGGCGAACGTTTAGATATCTAATACCTACTTAATTATCTCGTCTTAAATAATTGGCTTTGTTGAACAATTGAATTGAAATTTAAGGTGGGCACTTATTTTACTCGGGATCCTAATTTGATTCAACGAAAAAGTGTTATCATATTCATAAGAACTTATACGATAAAACTTATGCTATTTTGGACTATTATAAGATATATGAGTAAGTAACATTAACCAAGTTTATTGTTCCTTACTCGTAGTTCGTGAAGAACTCGTGGCCAAATGCATCGTTATATCCGAAACCTGTTTTCTGCTAATATAATTATTTTGGCTAAATAACATGGTAATAAATGCTAGACAAGATTATTTTATTGTCGTCTTTGTTATCTCCACAAATCCATATTTTCGCAAAATTTTGCTACGTATTCCGACAATTGCATAATTGCATCTACAGATACAACGCTTTTAACCATTCTACCACACTATTAATTGTACATCGGTGGACCTTGTGCCTGTTGTAATAAGGTCCACCGATGTACAGTTAGGTGATGCTGTTTGTACGGTGCGGATACATATTATGTACATACTTTAGCGGCCGTTCATGTTAAAAGCCACGTCACCTAAGAAAAACGACACTAAAATACCACCATAAACTTACTATTAACCGGTTTACTTATGTGTTTTTAACGAAATCTACCCATGATTCCCCCACCGATTAATTTATTGACGTCATAAGTCATAATTCACCCAGATTCCGTTCACCGTTTCGACAGGATGTTGAAGACCGCAAAGTTATATGTATATTGGCTGATGCACAACAAATCAATTTAGGTCGCTTTATAAAGTGAACCACATATAGAACGAATCGCCATTCTCCTAACCTGCATCCGATTAATACATTTTGATTGATTCCGCTTTATGACTTTACTACTCGTACGTAAAGTCCTTTTCCCATTAATATCCTTCTTCTTTCTCTTCCATACTTATTTCTCTGTCACTCGTATTATTCTCACTATCAGTCTCAAAAATGACTTACTTTCTTTCTACCCTTCCTATCGTAACTTTTTTCATCCCCTTTTGTCTTATGTTCGTATATACAACAGACACTTTATTGTATTTAATGCTCAACTATAAATAATATTAATAATTTCACTATACTTCGTTTTTTAGCATTAAAAAGAACTTCGCAGAAAAGCTTGTGGTTCAAAATCGGGTAGGTACTTTATGCGGAAAAAAAATTAACTAAATACCACCATGCTACATTAGATAATTCTATTATTATTAACAATTAATAGCCCTTTATAATCGCATTTATAAATTATAATATTAGTATGGATTGTATGTTTATTTTCTCCGCGTGTAATAAATTTTGCATGGTGTAAAAATCTGTGATCGTTACATCATATACTGTACCAATTTTTTATATGATATTTTAGTGTCAATGACATGACATATTAACACACATTCTGGGCTGAATTTGTCTTTAGTAAATGCCTGTCGTGAGTGCAGCAATTGCTGTCCGAGCAGTAAGGCATTTCGCTTCCATTACAAACCAGGGGTTTTCTCTTGAGTTCGAACCCCGGTTCGTACAAATAAATTTCCCCAGGTTGCTTTTCAGCGATGGAAACCATCATAATGAGTAAAGTTGCATCCTCATCCATTGTTCTCAAACCACATTGGGCTAGCATGAGCCCAAACCCTCTTGTAGAAAAGGGGGCCTGTGCCCAGCAGTGGGAAGTATATAGGCTGATGATTTGTAGCGATATAACAACGTAGAGATGGTTATGGTCGGGCGGCGAGGACGGCGCGGGTCGCGGCAAGGTTACAGTTTCCGCGTCATCGCACCTTGTGGTAGCTACTAACTACTGAACGCGCCTATTCCCATCACTTACTCCGGCAGACCAGCTTAAGGGGCTACCCGGGGTCATCATCGATTGCTGTTAAAGATCCCATATATACGGAATCTACATATTTGGGTTCGTCTTTGACGTTTCTAAAAACGTGTTTAGTTTTAATTTTAAGCTAATTAACACAAAAGTTATGGCCAGTAAAACAGTTTTTTGGCATGAAATCGTTAACTTTGATGCAGAATATCTCGAAGACAATGAGCATTGAAGTAAATATGGGATACTGTATTGCTTGAAGCCGTTGTTGTTAATATGATAAGCTACAAAAAACATTAGAAAACTAAGGGGTGCAGATCGAAGATCATTGGGGCATGGCAACCCCTTAACGTACCTAATTCATCAACTATGTATCCTCTTGTAATTATGGAACAGTCTTATACTGGTTCTTTAAGCCGCATAGCTCGTGATGTGTTTGGCATGACAAGCCTGTAAACGATACTATTGTGTTTATCTACTCGCCGTGATACTATGGCGATTGCTGATACGATTAGTTACGTTTACACTTGGATTTGTGTATTTGTATTTGTGTATTTTGGATATTGAGCCAGCACGAAATGTAATTGAACCCGAATTCGCGCTATATTAAAAAAATGAGAGAATCAAATACATCTGGTTTACCTATCTATATTAAAAAAATGAGAGAATCAAATACATCTGGTTTACCTATCAATTTTCTTCAAATCTTCATCCATTTTCACTAAGTCAGAACAAATGTAATTACTAACCTAACATATGTACCTAATCTAGTTAACTTGGTTTTATGTGTTTTTTTTTAATGGTTGCTTGTGTTTGTAATTTAATTGTAATGTATATTGTGTTAATCTTATGTTAATGTAATTCGTATTGTCTTGTGTGTAATATTATGTATACTGTGTGGACCATTGCAGTCTGTAATAAATGATTTTCGATACTATATAACTTACTACACCTGCCTACACGTCGCCATTAAAAGTTGATGTAAAATGTGGAATGTTTTGTCACATGTCAATCGAATTGAGAATGGACGATCCTTTTTAGGGTTCCGTACCCAAAGGGTAAAACGGGACCCTATTACTAAGACTTCGCTGTCCGTCCGTCCGTCCGTCCGTCCGTCCGTCTGTCTGTCACCAGGCTGTATCTCACGAACCGTGATAGCTAGACAGTTGAAATTTTCACAGATGATGTATTTCTGTTGCCGCTATAACAACAAATACTAAAAACAGAATAAAATAAAGATTTAAATGGGGCTCCCATACAACAAACGTGATTTTTGACCAAAGTTAAGCAACGTCGGGCGTGGTCAGTACTTGGATGGGTGAGCGTTTTTTTTTGCATTTTTTTTTTGTTTTTTGCATTATGGTACGGAACCCTTCGTGCGCGAGTCCGACTCGCACTTGCCCGGTTTTTATTAAAATGTAAATGTTGTCTAGCTAGTCAATGAGTTTGTTTCACTTCACAGTTTTAAATTCCGTTTCTAATATATAATTATATATATTCTATTTTTTTAAACACATATTTACGGAGTGCTAACTCGTCAGAGATAACACACACGTGGTCAGAATGAAGGTTAAAAATGTAATGTGATTCTATGCGGACAACCAGTAAAGTTATAAATAATTTAGTCCGTCAGTTCGCTAATATACACGTCACATCTCAATGAGCCTTTGATTCTCTTCCGCCTCCGTCGGTTGTACATCCGCAGACATATATCTCAATGGATGCCGCATATAGCGCTTCTTCTTCTTGTTCTGTTTGTGGCGTGGTGGGTAGTCGGTTATTACTATTATGCTTGCGCGCGTTTTCGCACTTTGTATAGCTTTCTATTCCAATTTTTTTATTGATTCAGTTTTTTCTTTGAGTTCTGACACTGATTTTGTAATTTTATTATTACTTGGAGCCTTACGTGTCCCACTGCTGTGCAAAGGCCTTCCCCAATTTCTCCACAAATCTCTTTCCAATGCTGTGTATGGCCACTCCTTTAAATTTAATTTAGGTAAATAAAAATACTCACAGAAAGAGTCGTCTAGTACCCACAACACAAGTCTTATTGAGCTTACTCGTACTGTAGTATGTACTAGGTCGATTTCTGTAAAATAGTCCTCGTCGTCGTAAATTTAAGAGTTAGACTCTTGTCGGTGTAGCTCTCTCCAAGATTGTCCTATAGTTTTATTATTTATTTACGAGTAATAACAGCTATTACATAAAAAAAAAACATTGTTTTATTAATATCGGTAAATCAATACACAATTATATGAATAAATTATTTTTGACACACGGAGTCTACAAATGTGTCTGTGGCAGTGGCTATTTTACAATTGAAATCGCTGAAGCAGTAATCTCGACTTGTTTTATACTCTTCGCTATTGTAATTGACAGTTCCGCCGTATAATGCAATTATAACCGCCGATAAATAAGACGAAAATGTTTTATTTATATAAATAACTTGTTTTGCAACATATAAGTTGTCAATGACTTGTAGTATGTAATTATGTTACTAAACAAAAGTTAATTGGCAGAATTCTATTAGTCAATAATCACTAACTTAAGGAGCTTTTTGTGGGTTTTTTAAGACCCCTTAGTTTGAGTATTTGATTTACACATTTTACACATCAGTTTACAATTATCATATCATAGTACAAAATAGGATTTCGTGGAAGGTACGTAACGTAACGAACGCCGCGTTGCGGGCGAAAAGTGCTAGTGTTTGAAGTTCGTATACTTTTTGTTTAATGTTACAATACATTATCGTATAACTTCTAGAATGACTGTTCAGAAACAGCTATCTTCAACTCCTATTTTATCTTATTACGACGTTACCCGTATATTGAGGGGTTTTCTTGTTATCAGTTATCGTTATAAAATCAAGGCGTAAACCGAGATTATCTGTACGTTAAAAACTGAACTAATTTTTTATCAAGCAGAAACGTCTGCGAGCGATACTATTTTTTATATTAAAGGATAAATTGAAAACTTAACACTCACGGCAAGACTCGAACTTGCGATTCGCAACACGGGTGCTATCATAGCAGCAGACAGCGGACCAGTAGGGATATGAAGGCCATACATATTTATTTTGTCTACGTGTCAGTCTTTCAATCGCGCGGTGACCGCGGTGTTAAAAAGTTACACTTATTTTATCACGTGAATAAACCCATCCATAACACGACTGCTGTGTGCGACAATTAAATTATATCGATACTAATTTTAGCTTCGCTTAGCATGTGAATCGAACCGCGGAATATGAACTAGAGCGGCATGTTTGACAAGAGGCGTGGCGGGTCGAATTTAACATACATAATTAAACAAATATGCTCATTCCACATAGCCTAGTATTAGTTGTGTATAAACAATGCTCGGAACAGGGTCGCAGACGTTTCGCGAGGTGAGCGACCCCGGTATCATGTCGATCATTCCGGTTAGGAATTATCAGCGCCCGCGCAGTGCAGGCCGCGTAGCCAAGATGCCAATCGCTCACGCTCCGTAGCGATCGAAACGCAAACTGTCACTGTCGCACTAATATGGAAGAGTGATAGAGAGACATAAAGCTTTTCGTTGTCGAAGCGATAGCGATTGTAACCTTGGCTAGGCGGGCAGGGCTGTCACTAGAAAGTTTTTGCTTTATTTTCATCGGTGGTGGTGCAGTGATATTAGTGCGTTAAAGACAGCGGCAAATAATTAATTTTAGTGTTTCTTAAATTGAAGAAAAACTACAAGTTTACCAAAAAAAATTCTACGTTAACATGATGCTACTAATTAATAGTCTATCTGGTCACGATCTCAACCTACAGAAACAAGTATGTAAATAAATAGTTAGAAAAATATTGTTTTCTCATTAAAATTTATCTCAATATTGCCTATATTTAGTCTATTACATTAACCCATTAAAATAATGTAATCAAACCAAACCACATAACTCAGTTATTCCGCCAATGATATAAAACTTTTTGTATATGCAGATTGATATTATTGGCTGAGCTACCGTAGAACATGGTATTATTTGTTTACATTCTTCTTAAGGTCCTAATGGAAAAAAATTAAAGCCCAAAAATGAATTCTTAATTCTGATAGCATGAAGATTACAAATTCTTAAAATATCTTTGATTAAACTGTTTAGAAGACAACGGTTTCACTCACTTGAAATTTTAGTCGCTATTGGCGACATGTTGCGGGCCCATCGGGGGTCCTTCCCCAGGCTTCAGTGAAACCGTTGTCGCCTATACAGTTTAAAATTTGTCTCACGAAAGTTTAGTTTCGATTGTATCTGATTAATTAATTTACAACGATATAATTAGCAAGTGCGAACCCTAAGCCCCACGTGACCGCGACGCGACCGTTGCCGCCACAACTAGAGCGTCAAACTGATTTTTCACACCGATTTACTCATGTAACGACAACGGTAACTAAATGTTAGATCACACTAGTGATTAACTGATTTGTGTAATTTATTAAATTTCCGCGACTGTTTCGCCCATTGTTGAAATGTCAACGCAAAGGTCGAGCTCGTATCGGCTTCTGAAGTAGGTCACGAATTCAAGTCATCGGCTCACGTCTCGTTAATTCTGTCCTAAATCGGGATGGAATTTCAAATACCGGCTAGATATAAGATAGGTACCGTTTTGTGGCTTTATTTTGAAACCCTAGAATTATTTGTGTCTAATATGATAATAATATGGTTTAAGTAAGAAAAATTATACAATTGCAAAGTGCTGATATAAATGTTTTATGTACGAGTAGAGACGTTTTGTATTGGATTATATAAAAACTATCGTTACAAATAGCCTTAGGGGATCTAAATAGACAAGCCATAGTATCATCTTATTGATAATAAATCTACAACCAGTTTTGCCTAGCAACAATTCACTTCCTAGTTATTCAGGGTGTTCATTGAGTAGTTTTTCTTTGGTTAGGTTTACAGATGTAGCCTTGACGCAACGACCCGAGGACCTCCAAATTACACATAACAGCGTGGCTGAGTGGGACAAAAACTCGCAAGGTCTTGGGCGGAGCTCTTCCTCGTGTAACCGAATTGTGATTCATTTTAATTGTGGATTCGCGAAATCTTGACGACAATGACGGCCGTACACGGTCATACAAGGCAGAGCTCTGCGGTTGTTCAAAAAGTGGTGGAAAATATTAAATCAACATTTCTTTGTAGAACAAATATACAAGATGTATTGTCCTCAATTACACTTTACAATTGTTATCTGGCAATGATAATTCGCGGTACATTTCTGGGTCGACTGGTAATGTTGGTGCCTAGCGACCCTAGTTACTAGTCGACCCACAAACATGCATGTAATTGTTATTTTACAATGTCAATTTGCTCTTTATTTCTAGCCCGAAATCTGAAGAGGTAAACGCAGAAAACAAATGACAGTAACAAACGACATGTTGTTTAGGCCGCAAACATAGTTTATCTCTTGTTTCGACTATGCAGAAATAATTTTGCGTTATTTTCGTAAATTTATATTTGACCTCGTCAAAACACACACAGCTGTTTTTACTGTTTTTATAAAAGTATTTAAAGTTTTTAATGACTCATCGCATACACTACAAAGACGCATAAATTAATATGTTTAAAGTGTAATTGTTCAAATGACTTTCCACCACTTTCAATAACTTTAAAGCCACACTGATCTTTCAACTTCGTACTGATAAAATTAACTTTGATATTGAAAGATATGAATCGTCTATTGACGTAATTGAAACTTTAATCTTTATGGCAACTACTCTCACTAATGTTTTTATAAAAGTATTTAAAGTTTTTAATGACTCATCGCATACACTACAAAGACGCATAAATTAATATGTTTAAAGTGTAATTGTTCAAATGACTTTCCACCACTTTCAATAACTTTAAAGCCACACTGATCTTTCAACTTCGTACTGATAAAATTAACTTTGATATTGAAAGATATGAATCGTCTATTGACGTAATTGAAACTTTAATCTTTATGGCAACTACTCTCACTAATAATATTATATATATAAATTAATTGCTTCAAGATCAGAGTGGCGAGATAAATTTATTACTATGTTAGTTCAGATAGTATATCAGCATGTAAGGACAGCGTAAAATCGTTATTTATACAAGATAGTATTAACTTGTTTATTAAATTTCGGTTACATCAAGGTGCTTAAGGAAATTGCGATAATTCCAGAAAAAACAGCTCTTAACAAAATCATTATGCAGTCAATTCATGGAACATTGATTCAAATATAATAAAGAAATAATAATATACCGTTACGAAAGAAATAGTACATTTCGATGCTAGTGCGGAAGGTATGTCATTACTAATGACATTTCCGCACGTGTATCGAACGACGTTTTTTAATACAGTTGCGAAAAAATAAGAAAAACATTGTTAATCGTACACTAAACAAAAGTGGTAAAAGTGACAGCTCGGTTAGACGTCGTCTTTAAGTATATTATATCTATGGGCGTTTGGCAGCTATTCCGTTCCATTCAGTCAACTTATTAAGAACGGAATTTTCAATATTGAATATTAAAAAATAAACGTGTTATAATGATGAAGAGGTAAGTAATTAAATATGAAATATGTAATTTTTTTCGTATTCTTACATTAACGGTAGGTTTTTATGCTGATTACGACGTTTAAAGGAAACTAATATTAACACTCATCAATAAATAGTCGTGAATTGGAACAAGTATAAATTTAAAAAAATTGGAAAAGTAAAAAGCACTAGTTCGAGATAACCAACTTTCCGCACGCTAAACAGCTACGTAAAGTAGCACTTTTTGAGCAACTGTATTAAAAAATTCTTTTTTTTAAGTTACCGCAAAGCACGCTTTACTAAATAAGTAATTAGATATTAATATTTTTTTTACGATTGTTCCTTACATGCTATTATTATAATAACCACAGTATGAGGAAGCAAATGGAATCAATACACGTCACCGTTGACTGAACCAACTATTATCTTCCGATGATCGCATGGCCATCGCAATACCTAATTCGTTACGGGTATACAAAGTTGGCTGAAACGTTTATCTAAAAATAGACCTTCGGGTTAATTACTTTTCTGCCTTTTACTGTAATTGTCTAAAGTAAGAACTTGAACGGCATTTTTTTACAGCATTATGATTTGGCATTATGTATTCATTCAATAGGCCGATCCACAGAGGCCTTTGCAGGGCGGCAGATTATGTCATTCAATATCGTTGTAGTATATTTTACTTGTACAAAGATTTAATGAGGTTAATAACCCAGAATATACTAGTACCTGGAACCAAAAGTAACAAATACCTACGATTTTTGACATGTCTTTGTCTTGATTTCAAACGATTGCAGCGCTTTCATTAGTTGTATTTCAAAATTTAAGTTGAATAACTAAAGGTTAAAAGGTAAAAGGTAACGGTTCATAATATTTATATTATTTCGGAACTATGTATACGTGCAAGATATTATTGCAAGTGACTGTACCTAATACCTAATCTAAAATGCTTCCTGTAAATATTACGAATAGCCTGCCGGCCTAGCCAAGGTTACAATCGCTATCGCTTCGACAACGAAAAGCATTATGTCTCTCTATCACTCTTCCATATTAGTGTGACAGTGACAGTTGCGTTTCGATCGCTACGAAGCGTAAGCGATTGGCGTCTTGGCTACGCGGCCTGATCGTGTTGCACTTTCATCGGATAGAAAGGGAAGCGGTAGTAAAACTGTGGTGATTATAACAAACTCAGGTTATTTACAGCTTATTGTATTAGTATGAAAGCACTGTACACAGACAAATATCTAAATACCGGTCATTTGTGTGTTGTGATTGGACACACCGAAGGCAGAAGATCACGCGGTTGTTCACCAATAATATGGACCGATCAACTTAAAGACTCGTCATCCTCTGCTTTCTACACGGTCGTCAGAGACGCGTTGGACAGAAATCGGTGGCATCCGCTCCAGATGCAACCCTGATACTGACCACGACCCTCAAACATGAAGGACCGACCAAAGAGAGAGTGTGATAACTGATAACCAAGCGTATTTCTCAGGTGATATGATATTACTGTGACATTATATCCACTACATCTTAGTTGCATCTCTATATTTAGAATAACTACAATATTAATTTTTATACCACCATTTAGTTATGAATACGAGGAAATCTAGCAACTTTAATCGATAGATTGAACTTTAGAAATACAGAGCCAATTGCAGCCAATAAGAAATAAAATAATAGAGGCAATTAGAGTCGCAAATATATGAACATGCTTTGAAAATTATTCAAAGACACGTATTATTTTCGGGACCACTTAGATACTTGTCTGTACAACAGTTTACACTAACATTAGTCACTAAGCCCTTCGTCTCCGGACGCCATACGCTGCTTAGGTACTGCATAACATACTGTAGCTACGCAGGGTATTACGCGTATCGAGGACAAGGTTTCAGTGGCGGAGCGTCCATAGAACTCGATTCCCATCAGCTTGTCTGATATTCAGGCTCTTGAACTTATGAAGAAAGGGAAGGGCGAGTCAGCTACGGCTTGCCTACGAACAATCTAGACGCGCCGCCACAGCAAGGTATTCAGAAGTGTCAAGACACTTACCATCGCAGGTGGCGGCCATAAACTTGCCATTGGCTGAGAAGTCAACGTGGAGGACAGTACCCGGGTGTCCTTTGAGGTTCTTCAGCAACCACGGGTGGCTGAACTCGTGCTTGCCGCTCCATGACGCCAGTTTCTTGCTCTTCCTGTTTGAGGGGCGTTCCGCTGTTGTGGACTTGGTTTCTTGTTTCTCGGGAGCTCCTGAAATTAATTGTTAGAATTTTAGTCGGTAATTAAGAAAAAATATTATATTGAAGAGTTGGTTAAAAAAAGTTAGCAGTTTCATTTGCCGAACTAGGCACTCTACAAAACTGGTATGGATAGTCAACTTCTCTGAAAGTAGGTATACGTTGCTTATAATATAACATAATAATTTTAAAGTTGCCTAGCGATATCTGTACAGTCTTATATATAGATATATATATATATATATATATGGCCTATGGCCTGCAATCGGGATGAACTACAAACCGAAATAACGGGATGGACTAAACTACAGAATAAATAATAGTACTAGGTACAGAAGACTCACTCTCTAACAAAACGCGTCTGTCACGATCAGCACAGATATGGCCGCTAGGTGGCGACAGCGCCACGCGCGGCTTATGACAAACCCCAAAGTTGGGGTCGAACGGATGGACTTTTAGCTACCTGTAGCAAAGCGACGAAATTGCGGAGTGAGCCACGCCTGACTAAACTAAAGTGTATACAAATCCTTTGGGCAGGTATAAGACACTCTTCTTGAGCTAAAACATGTTTTCGCTAAAAACTAACCATTAGTTCTCTTTTCCCCCTTGTAGATGTATCTTTTTCTTTACGCAGTATTCAAAAGGGGTCATAATTATGTTTTAAGACTGTTTCAATAGAATTTAATTCTGAACTTTATTTTTGGCATATACTCGTATTTCCTTAAAATAAAATGTTGTTAATAGCTTGGGGTGCTTCTATCACAACCTGTTTAAAAGATATTCAGTTGATTTGTTTATTATTTATATTTAATTTGCTTAATAATGAACAATCATAACATTTGCAGTAGGTAAGATTTCCAAGGAGATCCAGTAATTTACAAGATTTTTGATTAAGAATGAGTATCATTATGTAAAAACAGTGATCATGATCGCATTTCGTAACGGTAGTTGTAAAAAACCGGGCAAGTGCGAGTCGGACTCGCGCACGTAGGGTTCCGTACCATAATGCAAAAAAAAACAAAAAAAAAGCAACAAAAAAAAAAACGGTCACCCATCCAAGTACTGACCACTCCCGACGTTGCTTAACTTTGGTCAAAAATCACGTTTGTTGTATGGGAGCCCCATTTAAATCTTTATTTTATTCTGTTTTTAGTATTTGTTGTTATAGCGGCAACAGAAATACATCATCTGTGAAAATTTCAACTGTCTAGCTATCACGGTTCGTGAGATACACCCTGGTGACAGACGGACGGACGGACGGACGGACGGACGGACGGACAGCGAAGTCTTAGTAATAGGGTCCCGTTTTACCCTTTGGGTACGGAACCCTAAAAATGAGTAATAAATGTAACAATTACATCTTTTGTAAATAGTAACTATAAATAAGCAGTAATAATAAGAGCTACATAATCAGGTAGAGTACTAGAGTTAATAGAGGTAAATATTACACAACTTTCTCGTAACATTTGTTTAACAATTTATTTATTTATTATTTATTTATTAGTCAAATAAGTAACACAGCATTACAGTAAAACCAAGGCACTGTGAAACTACAAAAAAAATACAATACAAAGAAACTACAAATAAAAACAAATTAAACATTCGATTTGGGCGACGACGTAACAGCGTCTAAACTGCTAACTAAACAACAACTTACAATGTAAGTAAGTAAACAGTTTAGATGCCTAGCTATTTTTTTAAGTTGACTTTCATACGTTCCGTTACATACATGGTTTTACTTTTTTAGGTCCTCGTCAAAGAAACAATGACCGTACCGTACCAATGTACCTTTACATGTCGACCCAGATATGTACGACTTTTAGTCACGAGGAGGTTGCGTCGAAACGGTATACATATTTTCGAACATTACAAATTTTTACTCTACCATTTTCGTTTTTACAGTCGTCACTTACAATTTTATATGAAATTAATAGACAGTTTATAAATACAAGGAAATATAAAATATCACATACAGATGCGCAAAAAAAAAACGAGTAACATGGTTTGCGCACAGAATGTAATGCTGCGGCTTATCCTTGGACATGTTTGCGATTAAGGTGATGCCTTCAAGATTAAAGTCAGTCTACACTAAAGACATTTAACACTGTCACGCGTTGGATTAAATGAATAATCCAGCGGTTTAAGTACACAATGTGCTTATGTATGTGACACTATAGAAAAGGTAAATAATAAAGACTAGCACTTGGCCACACTATGTTTAGATACAATGCAAAGTTGCGTTTACCGTAGTTGCAGAATCCGCATCAATTAGGTAGTGATTGTCAAATGGCCGAATATATCAATAAACTATTTGTTTCGATGGTAACAAACGTGTACTACCTAACTATTTGATGCTGACTGTCGATGGCAACACAATAGAGCGGTCATACACATATTTTTAAAGGCTTGAACTTTTCATACCACCTTATGGCTATATATTTTAACTATATGTGCCTCATAAATTACTAGATAGAGTTATGGTCTGAAGCAGAACTCAGAGCATCTTGCAAAATCGGTTCGAAACTTAACTCGGCGAGTGATGGCTCCATCCAACAACTATAACGTGGAACGCGGTTTTGTATGGCGATAGATGGTCTTGAAAATTTATTTGTCTCTTGTGTCACTGAGGCAACAGAAGCGGCTGAGAATCCAGGAAGTCATGCTCGTGGCCAATCATAATGAAATAATGTCGGCGTGGGACATTGTTTAACAATTAGATTAGCAAGATGTTAAACCGAACTGTTGTAGGTGTCCTGTCAAATCAGCATGTTAGATGCTTAGTTCTATTCATCACTTTCAGTCTTTATTCTTAATATCAAATGTTAAAAAAGCTACTTCGTAAACAAAAACTCGAATCCAATTAAGTACCGGTGTAGCGTAATACTTTAATTTGTAAAGATGAAAAGAGGTACTTGCGTAAGATTCTCATGAATCTGCATTAAGACCATCCGCGAGTCCTAAACTAAAACTATCCTGTACTAGGCTTAATTTAAAAAAAAAAAAACATAACTATCATACGTAAAAAAAATGCTTATTTACCTACGCCTGACCTGAGTAAACAGATGATGATCTACATAAACATTAGGTGCAAAAATAGATCTACACGTACGTCGGAAATAAAATTACATCACACAATATATTAGGTACATAATTACGTAAATAACTGTCCCGTGGTCCAATTGATCATATATAATTCTGTAAACAGCGAAAAAAATACTAGTGAGCAAATTAAATGTTTTGAACTTACTCGAACAAAACTCAACAACTTCCACCGAGCTTATTCGAGTAAATACTGGGTACTAAACAAACCGTCACCGCAACCGCAACTCAACCCACCCCAACCGCCGCAACCGGGTAGACAAAACAGCAGCCATGCTATGCATTTTTTTTTAACCTATTATTATAATAAATGAAGATCGAATCGAGCCACCCATAGCGGCACATGTAAACGCTAAGCACGTTTGATGCGACTTTCGAGGGTCCACCCACGTGGCTATAGCATACGTGCGTTGCTTACCATACGTTTCAGTCAGGTAAACTTGTACGAATCCGGAAACACCTAATCATAACTCTATCATAAATCTAACCGAACCTCATCAGTTTATACGTAAGAAACGGCATAGACCGAAGTAAACATTTTCAGGTGAGATAGTCCTATCTGTGAGTGTCTTTGGGCTAGTAGCTATCTATAATTTCAATAAAGCTTCCTTCAGAAGCGTATGGCTAAACAGTAAGCGAGGACAAACCTGATAAATTGATGGATTTATACCTACGCATCCTAGTTACTCAGCTAATTGGTATTTATTGCAAATATTGTCATTAGTCAGCCGAAACACGCCTAGGCTAGCATTCTCCAAAGATCTCCACAACGACTGGACATCTACTAATTTCTACCAACGGATCTCTACTAAACCCGATGTCGGGATACTTTGTTAGCCTTATAATGTTGCGTGATCGCCACAGAAACTTTCTTTCTAACATGCAAGTTTCTCAGCAGCAGTTACATGAAGTACGATAGTATTTCGCCTTCATCAATTTCCTATGAGCAGCTGCGTGCAATGAAGACGCATCAAAAGCCTCTACATATTATTATGCAACGCGTATCACTATCAACACAGGTAGTCATAAGCAATACGCCATCAATAAAAAAAACGAAGATAAGCCCGTTCTTCTTTGTTTTCGTTACGTGTTTTATCTTTTCCTTGTCTAGTTCCTGGATGGGTGAATAATTTTCTGCTCACTTGTGTACAGTAATTGTTTCGCCCACATCTAAACTGTATGTGCATAAAGGATTGATTATTACAAAGGCAAATAATTGAAACGAATAACCTCCTGGCATTTATCTTGTTTAATATGACGTGTTCCTTACATCAGATAGGCAAAATTATGAATTAGTTCTTTATGATTATCGTAGAATATGTTTGGAGGTTTTTTACCCAGCTGATGCCTGATACTACTGTTTTTAGTGTATGTTGTACCTATGTATTTTGTTTCCTAAACCAGCAGCACCAATTGTATCGTGCGATGAAAAAGATTAATCGTCGCCGATTCGAAGTGCAATAATGAACGTAAGTTTGGTTTTTATTTGCATCTGACTGATGATAAAACTGCCGCAAGAATGGAATTCAAACAATTATGACTTTGAGTTGTTTGAATTTCTAAATCCTTTACCGCAAAACAGGCTAGGGCAGTTTACACAGGACTGTTAGAAATATCAAACAGAAATGACTTCGCTTTTGTAAACACGACATAACTATGCAAAATATTTTGCATTTAAATATTCTCTAAACTTATAATTTGTAGCCATAAAAGCGGCGCCAGCAAGCCAAGGAGTGAAGGATGGATGAAATTGTAAAGTATTTCTATTCTATAAATTATTATTATTCTAGAAAATTCTCTATTCTACTTATATCTTAAAATGTGATTGAATATGGATTTATGGATATAGGGCGTTTACTTACATGTGCATTGTTAGTTAGTTTTGGAAAAGGGTGCAACGAATTGTTGCATAAAAATGTCGAATTTTTTTATAAATGCCTCTCATCCTACTAAATCAGTTGTACAAAGCAGAATAAGTATATTATCTATTCTCTGTGTTGACAAAAAATACGTAGGTACAATACCTATATGTTAGACGATCGTAATGCAAATTTTGACATGGATGCTAATTAAGTAGGTAGTATGTATGTGTAAATAGATCTGAATCTAGAAACAGCTGGAAAAGCAACGATCGTTTTTGGGTGAGCGTGAACCGCGTGATCAGACCTTTCACTCGGGTCGTGGGTGACTAAGGCCAGTCATATGCTGGTCATCTTTAGTAATATTAAGTATACCTACATCAATATATGTATGTTATATACCTAAACTCATAACGAATGTGCAGTTAACGTACAGAAATTTCATCATATCACCCAAAATACGTCCGTACTGGACATAGACCTTCCTCAGGGTTCCCCCCAACGACTGGTCGTGAGACTACTAATACATCGGTCTTCTTCGTTCTCTACCAGATTGCTGACCCTTCCTGAAAATCTTCTGTGGATCTATTGGCTGATAAACCCAATATTTGAAACTCATTCCTACGCCAATAACTCGCTTGCCCTCTTTTGTTGTTCAGTAAAAGAGTTGCAACCAGCATAACTTGTTTCTTTCTTGTACCAACGCAACGATGTCTGTACTCTGTAGTTGTAGTTATAGTCGCCATCAGATATATCGGAGCGGCCAAGGTGCTCACAAATATCTGAACACGCCTCTATTGCCATGTTCAGATATTTTTGAGGACCTCGGCCGCTCCGATGTATCTAATGGCGACTATACAGTAGAATGCCCCGATCATCTCGAATGCTATGCACACTATCGCTATGCTGCGCATCTAGTAAAAATATAGATCTGCATAGACTAGGTACAAAAAATCAAATGAATTAATGAATCATCACCCTTACTCACGTCGCTTCTTTCCACATACTTATATTTGTAGGTATACCATAACGGTAAGAAATCACGAAGCATGAGTAAGACAAATAGATTATTGGAATTCTATAGGAGCCTTGGAACTGTTGAGTAAACAAGTAGAGTTTTACACTCTTGTATTTATAATCTTAAGATGACGTGAGTCGGCGGCACCTGAGATGAGCGTTCCTAATAGTAGGTTGAGTCCTTACTCAACCAATCAAATATAGCAAAGACTGGACCTGGGGAGCCGACCCTTTCACCCCCCCCCCTTTTTGGGGGGTCTGCATGGTACGATCTCCCGGCTACCGGGCCAGATCAACTTTGGTTGACCTAAGGAACGATCGTGCCAAGCGGCATCGCCTGAGACTAAAGTGCATGCTGTTCCATACATTTGTGTTCCTTACTAAACCTACTATAAGGCGGTCATCACATTCCATGAAAAATATTAAGGAGTAAAAATATTTTTACAAACTACAATAGGTAAATTTATGAATGAAAATAATCTTTCTGTGGATAACTGCTATATACATGACCTATGTCAATATCGTAATTGTTGTCAGCAATGTTTAGGTACTCATTATAGATTTAGGTACCTAGGCAGATTAAAATTCTTTAGGTATATAATGCATGCTGTCATGTAGATGAATCATAAATTTCACGGTGTCTCTTTGTAACGTGTTTACCTCTTTAACCAGGTTTCATTTCAAGACACAATGCCCTCATACCATACCATATAACCAGCTCGGGGTCAAATGGCGTAACCACCATAGTTCCAAATGTCGTTTAAGCTGTTTGGCTCTAAACATATCAAATTTACACAGGTGAACTGGTTTCTGTGATGAATTAATTTAATGACATACAATTCGAGCATGAATGTCATATTATTGTTGTACTTTTAAATTCATAATTGCGTTTCATTTTACCATGTTATTAAAATTAACATTTTTTGTGTATTTTTTTCTAAAAATATTTTATTATCAATTGGCATACATGACTAACTACTCGTAGTAGTGTGAGTGACCTAAAGAGAATGTTGACCCCCTAAAGCAGAGTTTGTAATTATCTCCAATTATGTGCCACTTTACTGTTTACTGCATGAGTATCTAGTTAGAATATTACCAAAGATAACAAAACAAAAGTGTATGAGTATGTGTGGGAGTGTGGATGTATAGAATATGAAAAAAATGAAAATGAAAAAAATTGATTAATGTTTATTTGTTAACACAAAACTTCACTAACATGGGACTACCTACTACAAGAACCAATAGGTACGAACTATAGAGACAATACTCTTAAGTGTACATCGGTAGACCTTATGCCTTTTGTAATAAGACCCACCGATGTACAGTTACCAGTGTGGATGATGATGCATCAGGTATGTACTAATAGGTGGATTTAGCATATGAAATTCCAAATTTGATAAAATCTAACTTTTGACTGGGATTTTTTAGTCTAATACTAATTTTGCTAGCATGCATAAGTTAACTTGATAAATAATTTGAGAAATATATTCATCATCATCATCATATCAGCCAGAGGACGTTCACTGCTGGCCTCCCATAGGGGTGAAAAATATTACTCAGTGTGAAATATGATCAGAAAATAACAAATAAAAAAGTAAACAACCATACATCTAAGAGTAACTGAACATAATTTACTGAACCAGCAACACTGTTGTTTAAGGAAGTTCAAACTAATCACCTATCTATTTCAATCTAAGATCTTAGAGACCAACTGATTCTGATAGATTGTTCGAAATAATACTAGTCTATTTAATAAATATTTATTAATATAAATGAAATTATATTTACAAAACAAACAATAACAACATTAATCATTAATTTATGTAAATCAAGTGCTTGTGTCACAAAATCAGTTCAGTTAAGTTTTTGTTTTTATGGTAGTACTCTTTTCTTGGCAAATAAAAGTGAGTTCAAACCTCACTTGCGCCTGACAGAGAAAAAAAATATCAAAAAAATTCAAAAAGAGGGTGTAAAATTATGTAAGGTTCAGGCCTATTTTGATTGTGGGAATTGTTCACTATCTGGCTCTAGTTAAAAGGTTAAAATATACTTATTTAAATTAATTGTGTATGTTTCATCTATAATATCTAAGATATATAAGGATAACAGCCTTAGGTAACATGAGTTCAGTTTAAATATAATTTTCCTGTTTCCTATATTACTATGGTGAATACCCCACAACCCATTTATGGTCTATTACAAGGATAATTTAATATTTGTGGTATAATTGCATATACTTTTTTATTCCAAATAAGTTAAAATTAGGTGTGTACAAACTTTTAGTTTCAGCAAAAAATTGGACCTAATCTTTCTTTTCAAATCAGCTTTTGCAAACTGAACGTACGAATCATTTGAAAAAAAAACCGTGAGTCACCACTGACCAGACAAAGTTAACTGTAAGATCAATGTGACCCTAATCGCGCGGTAAAACATAATCGCGAAAATGTGAATGAGGGCGCCAAAGTAACGCAACGTGGTTGTAGAATGCACCCGTCTCTGAAGCAGATTTAACAGTTAGGCACGGACTCGCCGAGCCCGCTCGCCGGGTCAACGATACAAACTCGCGAAGAGCTGCAAGCACGCGGCGCTCCATCACGTGTGCGATGAACGACCATTCCACGCCAAATTTAACTCTAGTCACGAGGTTCCATTCCTACCAAACATTTCCCCTATTAAAATATCTACCTCCAATTGAAAAACTAACCTGTATCTTTCTCCGATTCATGTTCGACAGCCTCCTCGTTCTTCCTTCCAAGAAGCTTGTAAATA
Source organism: Cydia fagiglandana (assembly GCF_963556715.1). Lineage (NCBI taxonomy): Eukaryota > Metazoa > Arthropoda > Insecta > Lepidoptera > Tortricidae > Cydia > Cydia fagiglandana. The sequence goes on along the minus strand of NC_085944.1, from coordinate 9,399,306 downwards.
AAGTGTGCTATCGCACAAACTAGGACTGTAATCCCCGCAAGGAGGAATACATTAGAGTTCTGACCGGCTTGAATATCGACCATTTTCACTCAAAAATCTCCAACAGATAATTAAACTACACAAAACGTCTTGAAAACACGACCGCCACAGTCACGCGGCAACAAACTAAATTACTTTACTGTTCTATGTACTTGAATGAACTGAAGTGAGGCGAACGAGCACCGGAGCTAAAAGCGCGCGAACGATTCATTTTACTACGGTGAAGACAGAGACAGATAGAACACCGGCCGGCATGCGGGCGTAGTGTCAATATGTCAACGACTCGTGACATTGACGTTTAATCCGATTATGAAGTTTGTTATAAAGTATCCTATGAAAGTATTATAAAAAAACTGGCCAAAAATAAAGTAAAAATCAATAAAGCTATAAGGTAAAAAAAATAGACGTCAAACTGCAGAAAATAAATAATAATGTGCTAAATACTGTTAATAATTTATAAAATGGGCCTTCAATAACATTTCACTAAACCACCCCTGGAAAATATGCCATTTGGTCGCAGTCGCAGTGGCGGCAGGTAACGTTTTCCTTTAATTTTTAATGTATTTAGTAGTAGATCAACTCGCGAAAATACTTGTGCATGATGAAATTGGTGAAATCAATTATCTTAGTGTTAGATTATGTTTATAATTATAACTGATCTATAACTGTATACACGGGTTTATATTATAGCTAAATAAAATTTAAACCATAACTCACTACTACACCGCACCAAGGTCGCGGTGCGGTGCGGTAGTGTGTTACGGCTATTAAACGCAATGTGAAGGCCCCAGTACACAATGGGCCATTGCCGGCCACTACAAGGGAAGCAGCCATGCGGTAGAATGAGATAGCAATATCACTTGCTCCCTCTAACGCATAAATGCGTCCCTTGGAATGGCCGGCGGTGGCCCATTGTGTACTGGGGCCTTAAGAAAGAAGGTGGTCCACCTTACGTCTGCTAAGGACGCAGTTATAAGTGAGAGCTTAAAAGTAGAATGAGATAGCAATATCACTTGCTCCCTCTAATGCCGGCTACATACGTAACGATAAATCGTTGCGATAAAACTGTGCAGTCCGACTGTGCAGATAACTCGAACCGTGTGTATGACAAATCGTCGTCGATTATCGTAACGATTTGTCATACACACGGTTCGATTTATCTGCACAGTCGGACTGTACAGTTTTATCGCAACGATTTATCGTTACGTATGTAGCCGGCATAACGCATAAATGCGTCCCTTGGAGTGGCAGGCGCTGGCCCATCGTGTAGAGGAGCCATAACGGACAGAATGGTTAGAAAATGTTCTATTATGTTGGCATTATTGGCAAGTTTAGTATTTTATTTCGTTTTTTTTTCTTAAGTTAAAAAGTGACGATACTACTCGTTCCATTCTCAAATTTTCTAGAATTCATTGAACGGTTGACGTCTGTCAAAGACAGAGATGACATTTTACATACCAATTGCCAAATTGAACCATTCATTCAGAATACGTCGAAGCGATCGCGAGTGATTCTGTGAAATCGAAAGAGAATTGTGTTAAATTTATTTTGAAAAATATATAAAAACAATGCCTAGACGCGGACGATCAGCAAGCCCACCGCCAGCCCCTCAGCGAAGGTAAGAAATGTTTAATATGTGCGTCTTATATGACTGGGCATTATATCGATGGCAGTATAACCTCTAACTGTGGTTTATTTTAGGGCTGCGCCAGCACCAGCACCTGCGCCGAGCCGAGTTCCGGCTGCCGCGCCTGTTTCTACGCCTGCACCTATGGCCGCTGCGCCCCAACAGCCCTCCCTTTTCGGACAAATGGCCGCCACGGCTGGAGGAGTCGCCGTTGGCTCGGCTGTGGTACGTATGTTACGTAAACAACGTCAACCTTGAAATTAAAGCCAATTTAAGATGGACTTATTAAATTTATGAATTTCATAATGATATGAATTATTACAACAGGAAGTTGTTCTAGAAATTCTGGTATGGCAGAAAGCCAAATAATATCTGATCAGTGATCACATGTTGTGACGTGATGACACCACTCATTGTCTCTGATAAAAGTAAACATGTTTTGCACAATGTTTTTGTTTTCACCATGATATTAGAATTGAAATCTACTTTACTGAAATTAAGTATTTTTGATTATTTCTATAATAAATAATGTAAATGGATGTTGAAGTCTTCATTTTAATTATTGTGCTTACTTTAGTTGTTATACTTGATAGTCTGTGCGGAAGGAGAAGAATCATATAATGTATTGGTTTCCCTAGTATTCTACGACTCTTCTCTTACTGCACAGACTCTAGTTCTATTGGTAACATCTGACTTGCTAACAAATGAAAATACAGTTTAATTGTATGCAACATTATTAAGATGTTAGTGCAATAGTATTGAATAGGCCAGTAATGAATGGATAAATCTGTAGGTTTTTGAATAGAAGCCATTGTTCTACAAGCCATTTCTGTAAAAATAGGTATTGTCAACCATAACAACTTTGTTCCAGGGTCACGTGGCTGGTAGTGCTTTAACTGGCATGTTCAGTGGAGGTGGCAGCAGCGAGCCTGCACCGCAACAAGCCGCTCCGGCATCAGCATCCCCTGCCTACAACCAGGGACAACAGCCAACCGGACCGTGCGCCTGGGAGATCAAACAGTTCATCGAGTGTGCCCAACAGCAGCACGATCTCACGCTGTGTGAGGGCTTCAACGAGGCTCTGCGCCAGTGCAAAATTAACAACCATTTGTAAACACCTAAACTGACAGGTGCCATTTCTTTTTTTAGGATTTTTTGTTCAAAATCATGCTATATTGCCTTTTTAGAAGATCCCTTACAAAACTATATAGAAAATGTACACATTCAGTGTTCTATTTAAAAGGCTACCTCTATCTAAGAACTTTTAATTTCAATAGTAAAATGAAGCACCTGCCAAGTACTTTCAATATCAATTGATTTCTGTTTAGCAGTTAAATGTAATCAAACATTCTAGTTAGCAAATTATTGTTCTGTTGTTATATTTTAAGACCTGTGATGTAGATTTTATTATTTACAATAATTGTAAATCTGATTTACGTAATTTAGACAAATTCTATAACATACAATAAATAAATAAAAAACCAAAAACTTGTTTTATTTCTGGAATATTGTACTGTTTGCCTCATCACCCAAGTAACATCTGTTTTCAAGGTGATCCTACATTTGGAAAATGTGATCAGAGGGTGAATCAACTGAATTGGAAGGGATCTAACAACACAAGATGTGCTCCCGATGTGGTGGATCAACTGGATCAACCAGTTCTAGGACTTCTAGGTAGTTTCTGAAATGGTCACATGATTGAAGATTCAGTAATTACTCGTCTGAAACTACAATTATATTTGCGCAGCAAAGTTATTGACAGCTGACGCAATTGCAACTTGTCTCTTTTATTGAAGGCACGCGATTAGATTATAGAAGTGATATAAAATTGACCTTTGGTATCTAAGTGATCTGCGGGCAATAAGCTAGTTCATTATCACTATGCCAGACATTGCTATGATAAAAATACTAGGCGGTTTTAACACTGGAACAACCGAAAACAACCTTTTAACCGCCAGCAATTTTTGATCGAGCGTGCTCGTGTCGCCACCGACAGTAATTGTACCACGCAGAGTAAGGTTGGCATAGTTACGGGAGTTATAAATGTGCTGTAAAAACCAAATCAGATCTTTGTCTTATTTATCAGACTGTGGCGAAATGAGCTGGATATGTAATGTCTTATATATCAGACTCTGGCGGTTAAAGGGTTAATTTCAGCTTCCAATGAACCTTTTTCAAGCCATCAATCCAAAAACTTTAGGGGCATGGCACACTGCGTTCGATTCGCACGTCGCTCTAACATGCGAGCGGGATGTCGCAATACGCGCATAAAATCGGACTCAGTGTGCCATGCCCCTACTTTGGTCGCAACGTAGTGCCAATAAACACTTTAAAGTTTTACAAGTTCGCAAACAATAAAATACCTACTTACACTTAGCGCTATAACTAACTTACACTTCACGTTTCAATACATTAGCCCGAGGAGGACACCGTACTCCAGGGCCGAAAGGCAAGTGCCGTCACGGGCTCCGCCGATCATCGTCCAGCCGCAACGCTCGGTGTTCCGCGATGCTGCTGCTGTGGCGGGCGGCGTTACTGTCGGGACCACAATGGTATTTAAATAATTCAGTCCATATACACGTCCCATTGCTGGGCACAGGCCTCCTCTCATGCGCGAGAGGGCTTGGGCTAATAGTCCCCACGCTATAGCCCAACGCGGACTGGGGACTTCGCATACACCTTTGAATTTCTTCGCAGATATACTTATGCAGGTTCCCTCACGATGTTTTCCTTCACCGAAAAGCTATGTATTTATGAATGGTAGGTATGTAATACATGTCAAATAGCAAATAGCACTCCTGGACCATAACAGAACTGGTAGGTGGTAGGCGCCTTCAATCGCCATTCAACGTATCAACGAGGTGCTGTTGTCGGGACCAATCCATGCAATGCGGATCATTCACCCCATGGGCACTGGGCACAGTACTGACTCCTAGATCAAGAGGTAATTGCCATTACGACCATCAATACGTGGCCCACTCAATGCTGATGCCATAGTTGTCGGAACCATGCACGTCACCATTCGTAGTGAAAACATCGCATTGTAGGATAGTCCGGGAGCCGGCTGCATGAAACAAACCTCATCAAAAAATAGAATATACCTACCCTGTAGAGGTACCTGACATTTAGTAGATTCCAACGCACTTGGTCGGCCTAGGCTTAACCTGGCAGATTTTGTACAAATGGCAAAAACGTTGGACAAAAATTCATCAAAAAAAACCTCATCGAAAAATAGAATGAAACTTGTATGGTAGGATACCTGACCTTGAGGACAGTAAAAAAAAAGTGGTCGGCCTCACCTTAGCCTGGCAGTTTTTGCAGTCCGACCAGATTTATTGGGTCACGTGAGAGCTACAATTTACCTCATCGAAAAATAGAATGAAACAAACGGATTATAATAGCTAAAATAAGCCTGTTGACGTATGTCTTGGTCGGCCTCACCTTAACCTGGCAGTTTTTGCAGTCCGACCAGATTTATAAAAAAATCATCAAAAAATTTTTATCGATAAATCGTATGAAACTTGTATGGTACGATAGCTGCCTTTGAGGACAGTAAAAAAAAATGGTCGGCCAAATCCTGTGTTTGCAGGTTCCTGTGTCCGACCAATTTTGTGGTACCACGTGAGAGCTACAATTTACCTTATCGAAAAATAGAATGAAACAAACGGATTATAATAGCTTAAATAAGCCTGTTGACGTAT